>NC_133618.1:298470669-298770669 GCF_048593235.1 Sminthopsis crassicaudata
AAATGACATATAATGGTTATGATTGATAGATAGTCAAGCCTAACACTGAACGCATCTATTGGATATCTCCTAACAATTTCTGAAAGTCATTTAAAGTGTTTAGTCATTTTAAGGTGTTCTGAAAGTCATTTTAAGGTGTTCTTAAGGAAAGTTTTTGTACTGTAAGCACCTTAGGGTATACCTCATATCCTAAATATTGAAAAGGAGCATGTCTTTGAATTTTTTCTGGAGCTACATGCAATTTGTAGTTCCTTAGTGTTTCTATGGTCTTTTGTAAACATTCTTCTAACATTTGGTCCTCAAGTGCACATCCCAATATATCATCCATGTAATGTAATAACATTACTTTTGGAAATGCTTTTCTTACTGTAGTAAGAGCAGTAGCAACATACATTTGACACATAGTAGGGCTGTTTTTCAATACCTGTGGCAAAACTGTCCATTCATATCTTTTATAAGGCTCAGCTAAGTTAATGCTGGGCACTGAGAAGGCAAATATTTTCATATCCTCCTTATTTAGAGGGATAGAATAGAAACAATCCTTAATGTCTATAACCCAAAGAGGTCATTCTCTAGGCAATTGAGTAGGAGATGGAAGTCCAGGTTGATGAGTTCCCATAGTTTCCATCTGTTCATTTACTTTTCTTAAATCAGTCAACATCCTCCATTTTCCAGATTTCTTTATTACACCAAATACTATAGAATTCCAAGGACTTAGAGTAAGTTGTAAGTGTCCTTGGTCAATTTGCTCCTATACTATATCTAATAAGGTCTGAATTTTATCTTTGGCTAAGGGCCACTATTCTATCCACACTGGTGTATCAGTTTTCCATTGGATAGGAACAGGTGAAAGTGTAGGCAGGCCTTTAACGGCAGCCCTGCCTAAAAAAATGAAGTACTCATTTGTAATCCTAATTGTTGTAAAATGTCTCTTCCTCACAGATTAATGGGATTTTTTTTTTTAAAAACTCCTGTCTCACCTTCAAATAGCCATCTCATAGGGGCAGCACTAACTTCAGCTGCTATTGATCCTCCTATGCCAGACATGTAGGAGTCTGCCTTATTCTTTGGCCAGTGACTGGGCCAGTTGGCATCTCTAATGACTGTATGATCTGTACCTGTGTCTACCAATGCTTCTAATGGTATGCCATTTATATGGTGAGCATAGGTTGATCAGATGTCCAGTATATTCCTGGATTTTGTTGCCTGGAGACAGAATCTGGGCAATTATCACCAGATTGCTTATTAGGAGTCTGTATCAGTAAACCTGATGCTACTACTTCTCCTGGTGATAAGTCACACATTGCCTACCTGTATTAGTGACTGGGATATTATCTACACATTCCCCAGTTTCCCACATCAGTGTATGAATGAACACTGTTTTGTAAGTACTCTCAGGAGGTGAAATGGTCAAGCCTACTGTGCCTGAAGGCAAGGGATGAATAGGCTAGAGAGGAACAGATTTCAGCTGTCCAGGGGGTATCTCAGTTGTCCTAGCTGCATACAACTCTATTATCCCCGATTGTAATCCCTTTCTCCCATCAGATTGCTTCCTGGCTGATTGGTCATATCTTGGTGCTGAACTTCTAGGCACTCTCTGGATATAACATCGGCTGCCATCATGCCTCAAGTATTTTTTGCCTTGGGCCCTGGGGCTGGCCCCTCATCCTGTTTCCCTGAATCAGTCTACATTCTGATGCCCAATGGTATCCTCTGTTGCATTTTGGACATGGGGTATTGGGACTTGTTCTCTCCTGTTTTCTCACTCTGTCTCTATGCCAACATTGAGCTTTCAGATGCCTTACTTTACCACACTGAAAGCATTACGAGTCTCTATGGAAATCCCTTGCCAAAAGGGACCCTGTCTTTCCATGTTCGGATCTTGAGGAGTCTACATAATATCCTGGCTATAAAAGGTATTTTGTGCCCACTGTGGCATAGCGTTTTATGATCTCCTCTAAAGGAGCATCCTTGAATAGTCCTGATATAATTCTTCTACAAACCTCATCAGCATTTTCTTTAGCAAGTTTCCTTATCATAATGTCTGGTTCTGCATTTTCATCATTGGTTCTTATGACAGCTGTCTGCAAATATCCCACAAAATAAGCAAAGGGTTCATTAGGCCGTTGTGCAGTTTTTGTGAAGGCCTCACCCTTGTCGTTTTCACCAGGGAGAAAAGCCCATGCTTTGATAGCAGCAGCAGCAATTTGCTCATATACTGCTATGGGGTAACTAATCTGTATTGAAATGTCTGCATAAGAACCTATACCTGTTATGTTAGTTGATCATAGGTGATTGGAGTATTAACTCTACTATGACTATTTTGTTGGGTTTGTATCCTACAGAGCTCACTATATTCAGAAAGCCACAACAAGTTTTGTTCCTTGCTATAGATTTCCAGTCCCTAGGGGTTAAGACTTCATAAGCCAAATTCTGTAATAACATCTTAATAATAGCTGATGTAGCCCCATAAAGAGAACAAGACTTTTTCAGGTCTTTGAGGATTCCTATATGAAAAGGAGTGTATGAGTGTATCTTCTATTTTCTTGATCTGAAGAGTTAAACTATTGAATGACAGGATACATTTCTATTCTCAAATCAGTTACATCTTGCCCTTCTTCATTGGCTTTAAGTAGTGCCTTTTGTAATCTAGTTATAGGAGGGGGTGATTGCTGGGGGAGGATGTGCTGGTGATATCCCTGCCCCTCCCACCCCTCCTCCTCCCTCCATCCCAGAATATGAAGTCGATGGGGGCGTGTCAATGACCTGCTCAGGAGGCAGAGTTGAAGCTGCCTTGTGATGCCCTGCATCTTCACTTAACTACTCATGCCCTCTGGTGATATAGTCATTAATCTGTCCTTTGTCTTCCTTTTTTTCCTCTAACTTCCTCATCTGGCTGTTTTGGTTTTTTTTTGTTTTTTTGTTTTGTTTTGTTTTTTTTTTTTTATTTTTATTTTATTTTATAATTATAACATTTTTTTTGACAGTACATATGCATGGGTAATTTTTTACAACATTATCCCTTGCACTTACTTCTATTCAGATTTTTTCCCTTCCTCCCCCAACCCCCTCCCCCAGATGGCAAGCAGTCTTATATACGTTAAATAAATTACAGTATATTCTAGATACAATATATGTGTGTAGAACCGAATTTTTGGTTGCACAGGAAGAATTGGATTCAGAAGGTAAAAATAACAGTTTACATTCATTTCCCAGTGTTCCTTTTCTGGATGTAGCTGGTTCTGTCCATCATTAATCAATTGGAATTGGATTAGCTCTTCTCTATGTTGAGGCTTACAACTAAAATTGCTAGAAAAGGAACAAATTAAAAACCCCCAGACAAACACAAAACTTGAAATTCAAAAAATAAAAGGTGAGATTAATAAAATTGAAAGTAAAAAAACTATTGAATTAATTAATAAAACTAAGAGTTGGCTTTATGAAAAAACCAACAAAATAGACAAACCCTTAGGAAACCTGATTAAAAAAAGGAAAGAGAAAAAGCAAATTGATAATCTTGAAAATGAAAAGGGTGAACTCACCACTAATGAAGAGGAAATTAGAACAATAGTTAGGAGCTACTTTGCTCAACTTTATGCCGATAAATTCGATAACTTAAATGAAATGGAAGAATACCTTCAAAAATATAGCTTGCCCAGATTAACAGAAGAAGAAGTAAGTAGTCTAAATAGTCCCATCTCAGAAAAAGAAATAGACCAAGCTATTAACCAACTTCCTAAGAAAAAGTCCCCAGGACCAGATGGATTTACAGGTGAATTCTACCAAACATTTAAAGAACAACTAACTCCAATGCTATGTAAACTATTTGAAAAAATAGGGATTGAAGGAGTCCTACCAAATTCCTTCTATGACACAGACATGGTACTGATACCTAAACCAGGTAGATCGAAAACTGAGAAAGAAAACTATAGACCAATTTCCTTAATGAATATTGATGCTAAAATCTTAAATAAGATATTAGCAAATAGACTTCAGAAAATCATCCCCAGGTTAATACACTATGACCAAGTGGGATTTATACCAGGAATGCAGGGCTGGTTTAATATTAGGAAAACTATTAGTATAATTGACCATATTAATAATCAAATTAATAAAAACCATATGATCATCTCAATAGATGCAGAAAAGGCATTTGATAAAATCCAACATCCATTCCTACTAAAAACGCTTGAGAGTATAGGAATAAATGGACTATTCCTTAAAATAATAAGGAGCATATATTTAAAACCTTCAGTAAACATCATATGTAATGGTGATAAACTAGAACCTTTCCCTGTAAGATCAGGAGTGAAACAAGGTTGCCCACTATCACCATTACTATTCAATATAGTACTAGAAACTCTAGCCTTGGCAATAAGAGCTGAGAAAGAGATCCAAGGAATTAGAGTAGGAAATGAAGAAATCAAATTGTCACTTTTCGCAGATGACATGATGGTATACTTAGAGAACCCCAAAGACTCTGCTAAAAAGCTATTAGAAATAATTCAGAATTTTAGCAAAGCCGCAGGATACAAAATAAATCCTCATCTGGCTGTTTTTAAAACTTTTCTTTTTCCTATAACTTGCAGGATTATTTAAGGCCAATTGTATTATGCTGTATATATAGAATGTTTCCTTGGAAATTGAATAATGACCTTTTTCATTGTAGTATTCACATAGTTGATCTCCTACTAGTTTCCAACTATCTGCCCCAAAATCTTCTTCTTTTAAGAACCAAGGGGACATGCGTTCTAATGTACCCAAAGAGTCCAATGATCTGCTCCCAAGTTTCAAGTAAGCCTTGTCCCTTGATCAACTTAAGTATGCTTTCTATAGTGCCCCCTTGGGGTGAGGGTGGAGGTGGGCCTGGGGATGGGGGAGAATCTTTTTTTCTAATATCTGCCCCATTTCAATTAGAAAGGTTACTAGTGTAGCTCTTAACAAAGCAAGTTCCCTGTTTGTCAATTAAAATACCCTTCCTATTTTCTGATCACCAGGGTCTTCTTCAGTGAAATTATGGTCCTTGGTCCACACATTGGGCACAAAATGTGAAGAACGAGTTAGCACCCTGGATGCCTTGGAATCAGCTGGAGTCAGAATAAGCAAAAGTCCCTTGGTCTTTATTCGTGATGTTTAGGGGTAGAAGTGAAGGGAATGGATGCAGGATCTCCATGACCTCCCTTCTCCTTGTCTACAGCCAAAAGTGACCCTGGCTTGCCTTACTCCACCCCCTCATCCCTCCTACATTCATCTGTATACACCAAAAGATGGAACCAGCACAGAATAGTGGGAAGGGCTATTTTCTAAGCGTATGCTAATAGAGTATTGTCCAATAGGTAATTAGCCTTAAGTGCTTGGCTGTGTGATTCCAGTGTGCCTACTCAGAGTTTCATCCCTTTACATAAAATATTTGAGGGGGGGGGAGTCTCATATAGGAGATGAACTAAGTTTTGAAGAGATCTAGGCATTCTAAGAGGTAGAAGTAAGAGGAGAGAATATTTTAGCTAGAGAAGATAGCTTGTACAAATGCACAGGGATGGAAGAAGACACATTGCTTATGCTTATGCTTCGGGGATCATCCTAAGCTAGGTTGATTAGATATATTAATACTTAATAAAAAAACAATGTGAAATCAGTTTAAAAACTGGTTGTATCAAGATTTTGAAGTGCCAAACAGAGGAGTTTATATTTTCTTTTATTCTCAAAGCTTTATCAATGTTGATGTATTGAACAGAGAAATGATGCTTTTCATACTTGTACTTTATACATATTAGTTTTGTAAAGCCATATACAGGATTGAAAAAAGAAGAGAGAGGTTGAATTCAGTCAGACCAATTAAAAAACTGCTATAGTAGTCCAAGGATTAGATCATGGAAATCAAAACAAAGAGAATGGCCATAGGAGTAAAAAGTAAATGATTTATAAAAAAGTATGCCTTCAGACATATTCACATGTATGAGTTAATCTTCTGCTTTTTTATTTCCCCTTAAGTTTAATATATTTTATTCCAGCTCCTCACTTTAGACTCTCTATGCATTTTTTATTTTCAAAATAGGTTCCTTATATAAAGTAAATTATTGCATTCAATTTTCTAATTCATACTTCAATTCTTTTTGGTTTTAGGAGGTGAATTTTTCCAACTAACATTCAATATCGTAATTACTATTTGCTTTACTTGTCATTAGGTAGGAAAAGCCTGTTAGGATTTATTGAGTATCTACAGCTTATTTTACTTAAAAATAAATTCTAATATCCTCCTCACACAATAATACACATTTTTACTTTACCAAGACACCAGTTCAAGATACCCAGATTTTGATTTGAAAAAAAAAACAAATGAACAGATAAGCCATATGTAATTAATGTTTATTTTGTTATGGACTATTCTATATTAAAATTGCTCCTTCCTTAACTTTAGCAATGGATTTTTTAAGCCTAAGTATAGGTGTTGTTCTTTATTAAATTTCAAAATATAAGGTTAAAAACCAGTTATTTGAAATTATATAGATCACTGTAACATGATTTTTATCCAATTTAAATGCTTTTGTGGATTATTTAATATACTGATCAAACAAAATAGACAAATGAATTTCTTTATTAGTGTATACTATGATATGTGCTGTTGATGAACAGTTTTTTTTTCTTCCCTTAATCCCCACATGGTTCTTGGTGATTGAACATTCTATAAACTGGAGTATTGGATTGGGTGGTCTTTCTTTCCAATGTGTTAGGGATTATCCTTCCCTGAACAAAGGAAACTTCTGAGAAGTCTGTTAAAATGTTTTTTTTTTTTTCCTGGTAAGGATTTTTATTTTAAATTGTTGTGTACCAATTTTATGTTAGGTCAACATGACCTCTTCCCTGCAGGTTTGAACTTTATAAAACATTTTGAGACTTTGGGAGATGATTAACTTAAAGCTTGCCATAAGTGCCAAAAGGAAAACTCCATTAAGGAGAGTCATGGGATTATTTTTCTTACAGTAGAAAACCCAAGTATGTCCTTTCACTGAGAGTGAATCAAAATTGAGTTCTAAAACAATTCAGTGAATAGTGTTAAAAGGCCTAAACTTGACCTTTATTTTTTATTGTTATTGTTTTTTGTGGCTAGGCTTTCCTTTGCCAGGCTTGGCTCTTTTTCTTTTCTCTAATTGAAAATTTCTGACTCTTTTTACCTCCTCCAAAATCAAGATAAATCAGTTAAGTCAACCCACTACTATATGTTGATTTATTTTGGGCCATCATTCTTTAGTAAGAAAAATATTTTTTTAAGTGAAGAAATTCCTGCTGTCAATAAGCATATGATCTAGTAAAGAAGATAAAATACATATACATAAAGGAATAGGAAGCATAAACCAAGTTCCAAATATGCTAATTGGTATAGACAGAAGGCCTGAGGAAGAGCAGAACTATAGAAAAACATACAGAAGTAGAAAGAATATGTGCTAATTTAAAATAAATTACTTGATATTTCATTAAAATTTCATAATTGGGAAGAGTCATAATTAAGAACAAAGATTTGTTATTGCTGTTGCTGTTGTTTGTTTTTGTTTGTTTTGTTACTGTTGTTTTGTTTGTATGTGCATATATATATATGTTTAGTGATATAATAATTTCATTGTCTTTGGTGTCTTGTAGCAAAATATAGTTTCCTCCTTTATTTCTTTCAATTAGATCTATTTTCTGCTTTTGTTTTTCTGAGATTAAGATTGCTACTCCTGGGTTTTTGTTTTTGTTTTTCAGCTGAAGCATTGTATATTTTATTCTGTCTTTTAAGTTTACTCTAAATTTATTTCTCTACTTCATATATGATTCTTATAAACAACATATTGTAGGATTTTGGTTTATAATCCACTTTACTATCTGTTTTCATTGTATGGGATAGTTTATGCTATTCACATTCATTTACCTCATTCCATTTATCTCAATCCAATGTTTTTCTTTTTTATACTTTTCTTTTTCCTTTCGCCTTTTCTCTCCTCAGCACTGTTTCGCTTCTGATCACCACCTCTCAATCTGTCCTCCTTTTTATCAGCCCCCTTAATTTTCATTCTTTTAATTTCTTCTACTGCCCTATAAAATGAAAAGATATCTATAACCTATTCAATTATGTTATTTCTTTTTTGAGAGTATGGTTTAAACAATGCTTCCTTTCCCTCCCATTTTTACCTTTACTGTAATAGATCTTTTCATGTAACATAATTTACCTATTTTGCCTCACCCCCTCTTCTCTTGCTTTAATTTTTCACCCTTTTATACAATTATATCAAAGTCAATTTATACCCACATATTTTATGTATATTCTTTCTAACTGCCCTAACAGAAAGGAAGTTCTCAAGAGTTACAAGTATCTTCTCATGGAGTGATGTAAAAAGTTTAATCTTTTTAACAGTTTAACCTTAAATTGTAAACAGTTTAATTTTTAAGCTTAAATTAAATTACTTAACCTTATATTTAGAGCATTTAGAGCATATCCTTTTTTCCCCTTTTTCATGGCTATCTTAAGTCTTGTATTTGAAGATCAAATTTTCTGTTCTGCTATGGTCTTTTCATCAGGAAAGTTTGAAAATACCCTATTTCTTAAACTGTCCAGCCTTGACCCTGAAAAATGATGCTTAATTTTGCTTGGGAGTTGATTTTTTTAATATTCTAAGCTTCTTTGCTTTCCAGATTATTATATTCCGGCCCTCTGATTCATTGATGTAGAAGCTGATCAATCCTGGGTAATCATGACCATAGCTCTTTAATGTGAGTTGTTTCTTTGTGGCTACTTGCTGTATTTTCTCCTTCATTTGAAAGTTCTGGAATTTAGTTACAATATTCCTTGGAATTTTCATTTAGGTATTTCTTTCATGAAGTGATCAATGGTTTCTTTCAATTACCTATCTTATTTAATTTTTAAAATTCTATTTTAGCTTTTCCAGGAAGATTATTTTGGGCTTGAGACCAATTCATATTCCTGTTTGAGGACTTACATTTAAGTATTTTGATATTGTTATCTTCTGAATTTGTGTTTTATCTTTCCTGTCACCATAGTAGCTCTCTTCTGTTTTATTATTATTGTTGTTGTTGTTTTTACTATTGCAGTTGTTCATTTTTTTGCCTGTATCATAACTTTTAAAGTTGAGTTATGCTCCTGAAATACAGGGGACACTGTTTCAAGCTTCTTGCACTGGGGTCCAGCAACCTGATCACCGGTTTTCTGCAGCAGGGTCTCTGGGGCTAGAGGCTTGCCCACTGTGCCTCGTCATGCCTGTTAAACCTGAATTTTGAGGGCTAGGAGTTTGCCTTCTGCTTTGGGACTAGAGATCTCCCAGTTAGCCTGCTGCCCCAATGACATGCTGAATCAGAACTATGAGACCTCAGTTTTTGATTTGTGTGGTAGATAAAAGTCTCCCACTGACTTGCCCAGATACCATCTGCACTGGCCTGTACTCCACTTCTACCCAATGAGACAGACCTAAAGTACTTCTAAGTTTTATTTTAAGCTAAAAAATTGTTTCACTCTGTCTGTTTGTAAGTTCTGTCATAACAGAATCCAGTTAAAGGTTTAATTTAACATTGCTCCTATGGGAAACTGGGGAGACCTCAGGATACTTTCTGGCTTTTGTTCACTATCTTGTTCACCATTATTTTTGTTGTTGTTCAGTCATTTTGGTTTTTCTGGCTCTTTAAGACCCCATTTCAGTTTTGGGGTTGTTTTTGGCAAAAATACTGGAATAATTTTCCATTTCTTTTTCCAGGTTATTTTACAGATGAGAAAACTGAGGCTTGGTGCTCTATACATTTTATCACCTAGCTTCCCTATGTTTAGATTAAGTGTTTCCTTTGAGCTGATGCCGTCCTCCCTGCAAAAGATTTACCTAGTGTTTGTTACATATATAAACCTGCTTATGTTTTTTTTTTTTTTTGTCCTTATATTTTCTGCCCTCACAGAATGTACATTACATTCCCTTATTTCATGGCCTTTTTTCTACTCTTAAAGTCTAGCACAGAGTACTCATTTACTAAATGATTTTTGATTGATTGATCTAAATTTTATACAGCACTTCCATCCCTCAAACAACATTATGAGTTAAATAATATAAATGTTATTTTCACAATAACTTTTTCACAAAAGAAGAGATGGAGCTTTAGAGAAGTTATAGTCTCAGGACTAGTAAATCTCATTGCTGGGATTTGAAACCAGGCTGCTTGATTCCAAATTAAGTTTTTGTTCCATTATACAAGATTGATGCTGTTAGGTTTCACTTTGACATTTTTATGGCTCAATAACATTCCATCACATTAATATGACATATTTTATTTAGACATCCCACAATTGTTGGAGATAGATGTTTCCAGTTTGAAGGTAATGGAAATAAGTAAACATACTTAAATAAATGAAACATTTATTGATTCTTGAGTACCTTGCCTTGATACTATCAAATGCAGCAACTAAGGATATGTTAGGTACTGAAGGAGAAAAGGAAAGACTTCTAAGCAATTCAGGGTTCCATAGTTAGAATCTTCAATTTGATGGCATGCTAAATAAATGTCGAATGGCAGAGGAAGTAGTCAGAGACATCAGCAAAAATGTCATACTTTTTGCATTTATGTATATATCCTATATATCCAACTAATTATCAAATCATTTCACTTCTCTCCCCTTCTATTTATTTACACTATTACACTCTAGTTCAATTTTTCAGAGCTTCTCATATGAGTTATTGTAATAATTTATCCTAAATGGTTCCTCTACTTCTAAGCTTGCTCTTTTCCACTGTTTTACACAGTTGCCAGAGTAATCTTCCAAAGGCATATCTTTGACCATCCTATTTTCCTGCTTAAAATAGTCTAACTTCCCTGGACTAGTATTCATTCTTTAAACTTCATGCCTTATATCCTATGGCTGGACCTTAATACAAACGATTCTCCCAAGACAGAAAAATCTCCTTTCTCATTTTTTGTCTTTCAGTGTACTCTTCCTCCAAAGCTCATTTCAAGTGCCCCTTTTTCTATGAAATGTCCTTCATTCACACACCACACACACAGACACACACACACACACACACACACACACACACACACATTATTCTTTCTTAAATATGCTTAAAACATTTCCCTCAATTTCTTCTTCCCTTCATCTCATTCTACACTTAATAGTATGCATTCATTAGCATGTTTTTTTTTTTTTCATTCTGCCTTTATTCCTTATTCAGTTCAGTGTACATAGTAGGAATTGAATAAATGCTTGCTGGATTGAAGTGTATCTAATAAGAACATGATAAATATTTATTATATTGAATCTAAGTATAACTATTTGCAAGCTTCCATATCCCAATTCCCAATATCAATTTGCAAATTCCATATCTCAGATTTCAATAATAATTACAAATAACCATGAGAAGAAATTTCCCCAGTAATACTTTCATGGTTCAATCAGTCATTTCAAGAAATACAGTTTGCTACTAAAATCTCCAATATTAAATTATCTAATTTGCCAATTTGATTCCTTCAGAATAAGGTTTTCATTCTTTCTTTCTTTTACACGGGGAAACTACAGAAATTTTAGAGTTAAAAGAAGCAGTATGGAATGGGAAAAAAAGAAAGGATAGCTTAAAAATTATTACCTGATATAAGTCTCTATTCTTCTCAGGATTTATTCTTGATTATGTCAAGGCCCAGTTCTTCTTCTAAAAAAGCATTACAGGTAATTCTAATGACTTATATTGGATTACTATATTTAAAGTCATCTCTAATGTCATGGAATATTATAAAATCTAAATTATAAATGTTGAAAATGCCAACATTTCAACAAAATGATTAGGATTTACTTTAGTTATGTTTCCTGAAGAGAAAAAAAAACATAATATTCAAACATGAATGATCAAGCTGTTAATTAAAAATCTTTTCTGTGTCCAATTTTTAACACCTGAAAGCAGAATATTCTATAATTTAACATTAATGTTGACTAGATATGGCATAAGTTTGTTAACATTAGATAAGCTTGACTAAACTAATAAATACTTAAGATTTCTGTTTGTTTGTTTCCTCCAAATACTAAATAGAACTTTTTGGTTCACCAAAAAAAATAACCAACCATGTTTGTCTCCTAGCTTTAGACTGGCTGTAAAAGATGTCTTTATATTCATTTTTAAATGCATGAAAGCCTGTATTTATAAAGCATTGCCACACAGAATCAAATGGAATTTAATATCAGTGCTTCAGACTCTTTTGTTATTACTATGAATTTTGTGGACAGGTTGGACTTTTTTGAAGACCTGCACTTTTAGAGTTTTTTACACCGTGAATCCACACCACTGACAAAATTAAACAGAGAAGAGGCACAGGGAGGCTTTTCTAGCCAAAGTAACTGCATACACAATAAAGCCACCTCAACTTTTGGCAAATTGCATATACTTACAAAAAGGGAAATAAGAAATATGAAAAAAAAAAACAATTTAAGTATGGAATGGAGTGTTTAAGGTCATCTAGTCTATCTTCTTTATTTGAGAGAGAGAATTAGAGTGAGAGGGGAAGGTAGTGGGGGGAGGGATGAAGAGTCTTTTGAAATGTTTCAAGGTTCCTTAATATTAATATCACATAAAATGTTTCAAAAATAAGTGATGAAAAGATCCTACCAAACTTTATTCTTATGAGATATAGTTGATTCTTATTCCAAAACCTGGAAAATTTTTAAAAATTAAAAAGCTATCAGTATAAATGCAAGAAATTAAGTTAAATATTTTAAATATTATAAGATAGTATATTAAATATTATTTTGCCAAATACCCTTTGTCAGGTAAATATTAAAATATGAACACCATAACTCATATTAAAGGAAAAACAAAAATTATATCAATAAAAGAAGAGAGAATCTATGAAAAATGAAATCATCTTTTGTAGAAAAACAGAAGAAACAAAAAGAATAAATTGAACATTATTTAATGTAGTAAAGAGTATCTATCTAAAATATCTATCTAAAACCAAGAGTAAATATTATTTGTAATATAAATGCTAGATACTTTTCCCGTGGATAAAGCAAAAATATTCCCTGGCATTTCTATTATTTGATATGTTTTTAGAAATTCTAGCTATAGAAAAATGTCAGAAAAAAATGAGGGTATAATCCTAGTAAAAAAGGCAAAAAAATTCATTTTTTAGATGAAATAATTGCTTATATTGATAGTTCAATTATTAAAAGCTTTACTGAAAACAAAGATTACTATAAATAACAAAATACAAAAATGAGTTCAACAATTATTAGTTTATTTTTAATTGATACAAAATAACAGAAAAAGATAGTAAAATAATATTCTGTTAAATTTTACTACAGAATATATAAAATTTCTAGGAGAAAAGTTACTCAGTTACACACAAACACACACATGTGTGTGGGTGAGTTATATAACCATAACTATTAAATAGTTCTTATAGAAATAAATACCAAAATAAACAAGGAGAAATATATTCAATGTCCATGCTTGGAGTGTGACAATACTGAGTTAATTGCAGTTTCTATGCAATGCCAGATAAATAAATGATTATTTTATTGAACTAGAAAAATAACAACATTCACTTAAAGGATTAAAAGATCAAATTTCAAGAGAAATAATGGAGAAAAAAATGAAATGAGTGGGATATAGTAGTATCAGATCTTAAACTACTGTGATGTAGAAGTTTGGAACTAAACTCCAAATGTTACTAAATAGTACACACACTTTGATCTTCTTATATCACTACTAGGCTCATGCTCCAGAGAAATCAAAGAAAAAAGGAAAGGATCCAAAAATGATCCAAAGAGAACTTCCAGGAGTCAAAATAGGAGAGTAAGCAGGAAATCTCCATAACCCTTCCATATCCATCATCAAAGAATCATAAATAGAATGATTAAATAAATCCTGAAACATCAGAAACAGCTAAAAAAAAAAAAGATGGGGGAAATCATCTTTGAGTTCAAGAAACTTGGAAAGGTCTGTCTCACTTCGGTAAAAGGAATGCGCAGTTCAGGGCAGAAAGGTTCAGAGCAAAGTGGTAGAAAATCCACTCAGCCAATCTGGTGAGGATCATGAACTCTAGTGCAGTAGAGAAAGTATAGGAAAATACAAGAGGATGGCTTGTGCCTCAGCATAGCCAGGGAAACTAGCAGATTCCATCTCTAAGAATTACCTTCAGTCTATATAGTCCATAGTAACAGGTAAACACCAACCCTAAGATGCATAGAAAAAAAGAAAAAAAAAAGAAAAAAAATTAAAATTTCCACTTAATCCCGAAATTGGAAATCCTGAAAGTCAAAGGTGAGTTTATAAGATTGAAAGGAAAAAAAAAAAAGACTAAAGACTATTGAACTAATAAATAAATCTAGGACTTGGTTTTGTGGGAGGAGGGAAGATGAATTTTTGGTTAATTTGTTTAAAAAGGGGAAGGAAAGAAGATAATTAAATATCTAGTATCAAAAATGAAAAGAGTTAAATCACCAACAATAAAGAAGAAAGTAAAGCAATTATTATGAAATGTTATGTCAATAAACTTTATAATCTGAGTGAAATTAATGAATAGTTTTGAAATTATAAATTATCTGGATTCATAGATAAGGAAATAGAATGCCTATAAAATATGGATATAGCATATAACTTCAGTTTCTTATGTAGATCCATTTTTTTTTACTTAGTGAATAGAAATTTTTTCAAAATGCATAATGACAAATTATTTTTAAGGAAGAAAAAAATAAAATTTTGATTGTAAGGGGAAATTTGAAGTCCTTTAATGACCCCTGGTAAAGTACAATTTACCAAAGACAATCAAACATATTTTCTTATTCCTATTCAATTCTGGGACCTAATAATTATATGCCCAAGTAATATGCATAAATATAATGGTATCTCCAACCTTCTTGTTTATTGACTCCAGAAAAAATGAACAGTCAAAAGAACAAGTACTGAACAAATTTTTCCCATAAGGAATACATCTCCAGTCTGCAGCCTAACCATCTCTCCCTACCCAAAAGGAAACCAACCATGCTAGCTGGCTTCTCACTGCTTGACCAAACTCATTTTTTAAGAGTAATCTAACCTTTATAATCTCCTCTCACCAGGTGAATCTAAGATTCCTTGGGAGGAGGGACAGCTATAATCTATAACTATAATCCTTCACTTTCTTCCACTCAGAGATCTGGCCACTGTACGGGCTCAGGGCTGCCAGGAATCCTGAGTCCTCAGGAATCTACCTGGGCTGCCTTTGATACACCACTGTGGCTACTGCTCCTGCTCCTGCTCCTGCTCCTTCTCCTGCTGCTTCTCCTGCTACTGAGCAAGCCAGTTGCTCCATGCCCCTTCTGTTACTTTGGTTTTGGATTCTGGGGGACTATTTGTTCTGTAGGAACTGCCCCTTGAGTTGCCCATCAATCAGCACAACTTCAGCATGGTGGTTTCAACTTGATAGTCCTGAATACCACCACCTTCACTGGAGAGGAGCTGCCTATAGTCAAGGGAAATAGTGGGAAGGGAGGAAGGGGGAGTACACATAGCCAACCTCACATCCCCACTACTTAACAAAGACAACAGCCAAGTGAGACAAGTGGCAACCAAATATCAAGGGCTGAAGCATCTCCCCCCACTACTGGAATGAGTCAAATACAGAATTCTATGAGTTTTGGCATATGTAAGTGTTAAGGTACCACTGGATTAGCATTATTGACCTTCCAATTTCATATCATAGTTTGACCAGAAGGCATCACCTACCAACTTATTTTATCTTGAGTGAATAATTCCATCAAACTTCTCTCTCTCTCTCTCTCTCTCTCTCTCTCTCTCTCTCTCTCTCTCTCTCTCTCTCTCTCTCTCTCTCTCTCTCTTCCTCTCTCTTTCTCTCTCTCTTTATCTCTTTCTTTCTTTCTCTCTCTCATGAAAATATATGTATTATGTCCTATTAAGATCCATAGGCAGGGCAGTTGGCAAAATGAATAGAGTATTAATCCTGGAGTCAAAAAGACCTGAGTTAAAATCTATCTTCAAACACTAACATTTATTAGCTATATTATCCTGGGCAAGAGGCAGTCACTTAACCACAATTGCCTTCCAATAAAAGAAAAAAAAAAAGTCCCTGCAAGAGAGTTTCAATGCCAGTAATGGAGCAAAGAAAATTTTGTTGAACTTTTCATTTTGTCTTTTTTAAAACATTAGTTTGATTTTTAAATGTCCATAAGATGATTTGGTTTGGTTATTCCTCTCACCAATATTCAAAAAACTTTCCCCTTCTCTATTACTTCTTCCCTTTACTCTCCTCCTTTCTTAGGCAACTGATTGGAGGTCATTTAGGAAGAAAGGAGCATTCTCACATTTTCTCAGTTATTGTGTCTGGGGCTAATTTCTTAAACTACTCTACTTGCTCTTTAAAACAGACTCAGCCTAAAAAGTAAAATGATGTTAGAAGTCTACTTGTAAGTATTCTCTCCCTCTTGAAACATCATCTTAATTGGGGGCAGTTGTAGCTATTGATTCTTACTACCTCTGGGTCATTCTCCAAGTTATCTTGGCCTGGTGATAGTGAAAAAGAGTTTTTATTTTCCAGCACATTCAATTGAAGTACATTCTTTTAAAGTGTGAAGTATGTCTTTAAAAACATTCTTAACTGTCACATTGTTTTTAAAAATATATATATTTTTGATTTTTTTGCTTTTTGAAAATTACTATATTTTCCCCAGGATTCTTTCCTCACTCTCTTAGACATTCATTCAATATGACCAATAATAGTATTTTATAAGAATAAAGAATTGAAAATGAAGAAAAAAAGGGAGGGGAATCAACATAGGGGATTAATACATGGCAAAATTCTGAAAACATATGCAATGTGTAATATTTGGAGATCTTTCTGCTATGTATCAATAAACATTCGTTGCCTCCTATGTATTAGGCATTTTGATAATTTCTAGTGATTCAGTGGTGACGAATAAATATTGTTCTTATTTATAGGAACTTACAATCCAATGGGGGAAGGCAACACAAAGGGAAAGCTTTAAAGGTGTGTGTGTGTGTGTGTGTGTGTGTGTGTGTGTGTGTGCACGTGTGTGCACTGGGGAGGGAAGCACCCAACTCAGAGAAATAATGGAGAAGTTCAAAAAAATGCAAATATCTTCTCATTTGCTCCCTCCTCCTCTCTGGAGACTTTTGTTCTTTATAATTTTGAAAGAGTGACTTTATATATATATACATATATATATATATATATATATATATATATATATATATACATATATATATATATATATATATATATATATATGTATATATATATATATATATGTATATATATATGTATATATATATATACACATATACATGTTTATATGTATATGATCTCAAATCAAGCATATATTTAAAAACATTGACTTTTGAGGTATGTATATATATATATATATATATCTCGAAGATTCTTTTTTTCAATGTGATTGTACTGACTTCAACTAGTAATACATTAGTTACCTCTCTTCCCACAATTCTTTGACATTGACTATTTTTTATTTCTCTTCATCATTAACAGTTTGTAGAGTATGATATTGTTTTGATTTGCATTTATTTTATGATTAATAATTTGGAGAAAACTTTCATTTGGTTGATAAACACATTTTTGAGAACTGTTTTTTCATATCTTTTGGTCACTTATCTATCAGGGAATGGCTTTTGGTATTAAATATTGAAAATTAATTTTATTGGATTTTATAATCCATGCATATTTTCTGAATTGTAATCCCAATAATTGTGGCCTATTTTGTTCTGATTTCCAGCAAAAGTTATGTAAAACCTTGCCTCCTATTTACTTTTATCTCTATATTATTTTTTTAAAATGTGTTCATTTTGGACACTGAATGGATGCCCATGAGTTGGAGAATTGCTGAATAAATTATGATATATGAATATAATGGGATATTATTGTTCTATATGAAATGATCTGCAGGGTCACTTCATAAAGGCTTGGGGAAATTGATACTAAGTGAAGTGAGTAGAACCAAGAAAATATTATACAAAGGAACAACAAGATTATGTATGGATCAATTGTGATAGATGTGACTCTTTTCAACAATGAAATGATTCAGGCTGGTTCCAATGGTCTTGTGATGGAGAGATCCATCTGAACCAGAAAGAGGACTGTGGGAACTGAGTGTGGATCCCAATATAGTATTTTCCCCTTTTTTGTTATTCTATTTCCTGCTTGTTTACTTTTGGTTATTTTTTTCTCATTTTTTTTTCTTTTTCTTGTGCAACATGATTACAATTGCATGAATATGTATATATGTGTGTATATATATATATATATATATATATACATATATATATATATATTTCAAAAGTCACTCTTTCAAAATATGTTTAGAAGAATTATACATATCTAACCTATATTGAATTATTTGCTCTTTAGGGAAGGGGGGAAAGAAGGGAGAAAATTTGAAGCACAAGTTTTTGCAAGAGTGAACGTTAAAAACTATCTTTCCATGTATTTTGAAAATATGAAAGCTATTGTTAAATTTTTTAAATGTGTTCAAATTTTAATTGATAATGTCTTTGGGTATCTCTCTAATGTACAGAAATCATAGAATTCATAGATTTAGAGCTGGAAGAGACATCAGATTCAAAAACAATTCTTGTTGTTAAGTCATTTCAGTTGTGTCTTTGTCTTCTTGAGCACATTTGGAGACTTCTTGAAGAAAATACTAGAGTGATTTGCCATTTCCTTCACCTCATTTTTATAGATGAATAGACTGAGATACACAAGGTTAAGTGACTTACCCAGCAATACTCTATTAGCAAGTATCTGAGAACAGATTTGAACTTAGGAATCAGTTTTCCTGATTGTGATTGATTCACTATCCACTGCCTCATCTAGCTGCCCTCAGTATCAAAATAGATATTAAAAGCAGAAGTAGATTTTGGACAGAATTTCCATGATTTCAAACATAGGATTCTTTCCATTGTACTACGGTTTAGTTCTTGTGTTTAATTAGTAAAGCAGTTTCTAGATATTTTTCCCCATTGGAAAACTTGATTTACATTGGGTAATCTTGACTAGGCTATTCTTTAATATTAGACAAGTCAGCTAACTTCTCTAGTTTTCAGTTTTCTTATTTAAAATAGAGGGTTGGTCTAGATAATTTCTGTAGTATTTTTATTTTTTAGTCAAACTATAACATGTTCTAATAAATTATCTATGCAATTTATTAAAAAATAGTAATAGTTCAGACTGATATCTACTATTATATGTACCCTCTTTTTTCCATGTAAATACTTTGTTTTAATTGTTTAAAATTATTTCCTATGTTATTGTTTCCAGCTACATGTAAAACAATTTTAACATGTTTTTAAAACTTTTGAGTTTCAGATTCTTTCCATTTCCCCCTCCCTTTCTAGCTGCCCCATATTGAAAATACAAGCAATTCAATATAAGTTAATATGTGTAGTCATGCAAAGCATTTCCATGATAGTCATGTTGTAAAACTAAACAGAACCCTCAAAGAACTTTAAGGAAAATAAAGCTTAAAAAGCTTAAATTTCCATTCAGACACCATTTCTTTTTTAGGGTATGGATAATATCTTTCATCATCAGCTTGGATCATTGTATTGCTGAGAAGAGTTGTGTCATTAACAGCAAATCATCCTACAGATTATTGTTACTTTGCCATAAGACATTTAACTTTTCACCAGTTCATGGAAGTCAGTTCAAACTTTTCTGAAAGCATCCTGTTCATCATTTCATATAGAACAATATATCCATATGTACAATATGTTCAGAGCTTGTTTAAACAAGTTTTTTTTTTTTAAATCAAATAATTATAGTCATTTTAAAAACCTTTTACTTAGATTTTTAAAGTTACAACACATTTTACATGCATTATTGCCCTTGGTTCTCATATTAATACCACAAGCAAGGTAAATAAAATATTAGAATCCAAATTTTACAAAGGAGGAAATTAATATTCAGAGAATTGTTGAAGCTCCCATAGTTGGTGGATAGCATTCAAATCATGGCATTCTTTTCTGGTGTTTTTTCAATGCTTATTCCATAACACCAATCATATTAAGAGAGAAGTTATACAAAATTGGAGTCATATTCCAATGAATGATACCAAAAAGTTCACATACCCATGATTTTATTAAATATTTCTTCTGGCAGTCTAGACACACATAGAAGAGGCAGTAAAGGAACATAGTGATACATGTGTTTCCTGTGTGGTTGCAATGTTTGGCTCATAGAACTTGCTTACTTAGAAGAAAAAAATGATACCTTATTTGAGAATAGTTCAGTAGAGATGGAAATAGATCATTTTCTTTCAATTTTTGGCTTTAGGCAGAATGTAGCGTTTTCTTATACACCTGGCCCCATTCTCATGAAATTTTTTCCATAATCCCCAGAATGCACTACACTGTAACTTAATGAGCTGAAGTGTATTTATAATACCATCATAATCAGATGTTATCCATTCTTGTATGAAAAATGTCATAAAATTATATTATACTGCATGCTTTACTAAACACAATAACATTTTAAAGTATAAATTCAAAACATTCCATATTGTGAGATAATAGACTTCTAGCTTTGGCCAACCCAGAAAAGCTTTCTGAAGTATGCATACTTATCTAGTTAACATGAAATCTCTAACCCATTTGGATCTGCAGACTTAAGCTGGAAATATCCTGAAAACAACTTTTATAATTTGATTCCCAGTAACATTTGAAGGCTATCTGAATTGAAATGCCACCATGACCTAAGCCAGCTTTCCAAAATCATAACATTTGTCCTTCCTGCCAGAAACAGGGATTGCTGAAGTTTTGGAAACCTTTGGAGTAGCCCAAACTGATTTGGAAATCTTAGGAGTCTGAAAGATTGTTTTTCAAAGAATATTTGAGGTTTGAAGCAAGCACGGGAAGGGATCCGATTTGTCTGATTCACTCAGTTTGCTTGTTTGGGATAGTTACAACAAGTAAAGAGCTAATATTTCAAAGTTCAAAATCCTGTTGAGATGAAGGAGACTAAATCCTACCAAGAGAAATGAAACCAGGAAAATAACTACAGTTTTGATCAACTATGAAAGGGATTAGATTTTTTTTCTGAATTTAGGAAGAATTTCTAGGGTTTACTTCCTAAGAACTCATCTTTCTAATTATGTACAGGGGCAGAGATTGAAGTTGGATCTCTTTAGGATAAGAGTTTACATTTATTTCCTTCTAAATCTGTTGCCAAAGCCTTGTGGAATTTGCCTTCATAACATCTTGTATATATAGCCCCTATATCTTTAGTTACTACCACCTTCTGTAATATTCTCTCTTAAAATGTAATATTCTCTTGTTGGGGTTTTCTTGAGGTCTCTGGAGGCAGCCTTCATTTCAGTTAAGTAATCACAACTGCAGCCAGGGATTAAAGTCCAAATCCTTTATTGTCTCCTTCAAAGTCTTGTCTCCTTCAGTTGGGGGTCTGCTTCCAGCTCTTGGTTTTAGTGGAGAAGCAAAGGAGGACAGCCTGCCACCACTTACCTGGTTTTTCCTCATTCTGATTCTGGCTGAGTTTGTTCCAGTTTATATCCTCTCTAATCAAAGGTATGACTCTTGTAGAATTATAGTGAGTACTAAGTACATGTACTGAACTAGAAAACTATTAAGCACCATGCTAAATAGCCATTGTCTCTATCAATTCCACTGATTTAGCACCTTGTTTCAAGTTCTGGCACATAATCCTCATTACCCATAATTTAGCTATTCCATTAGCCTATGGTGTTCTCTTGACCTGAAGTCATTTTGTACTCAAATTTATCATCCACTGAGCTGTCAAATTAATCTTTCTTTATATTTTTTAATAATGATAGTTTTTTTTATTATTCAAGATACACTAAAAGATAGTTTTCAACATTCACCCTTGCAAAATCTTGTGTTCCAAATTTTTCTCCCTCCCTCCTCAACTTCTCTCTCCTATGGATAGCAAATAATCTGATACAGGTTAAACGTATGCAATTTTTCTAAACACATTTTCACATACTGCACCAAAAAAAAAAAAAAAATCAGATCAAAAGGGGAAAAACGAGAAAGAAAAAAACAAGCAATTAAACAACAACAAAGGTGAAAATACTATGTTGTGATCCACATTCAGTTTTAATCCAGTTCTCTCTGGATTGCAGCTGGTTCTTTCCATCACAAGTCTGTTGGACTTGCCTTGAATCACCTAGTTGTTGAAAAGAGCCAAGCCCATCAGAGTTGATCATTACATAATCTCTTTCTTGCTGTGTTCAAAGTTCTCTTGGTTCTACTCACTTCACTTAGCATCAGTTCATCTAAGTCTTTCCAGGCCATGAATGGTGGATATGCAATTAAAATTCCTACAATTGGGAGATAGATTATATTATTAAAGGAACAACAAGGCAGGCGATATTGCCAGATCTAAGATTATGTGAATGGCGATAAAGGTAACCAATGATTAGAAATGTGGGGAAGGCAGATTATGAAGGACTTTGAATGCCCAACTAAAGATTTTATGTTCATGTTCTTTAGTATTATAGAGGATTACATGGTTGATTTGTGTTTAATGAAGATTATTTAAACTGCAGAGTAGAGATTAGAGATTTAGGTCAGACTGAACAAACAGTGGCTATTGTAATTAAAAATTTTAATTACCTAAAATAGCTAAGGTAATATGGATCTACACTAGGGTAGTTACAGAGTCAGAGGAGAGAAGTCAGAGGAGTGAAGATGATATAAAAGTAAAATATTCATGCTTTTCTAGGCAACAAATTGGATATGATATGAGGAATGACAGTTAAAAAGTTGAGGATAACCAATAGGTGGTGAGCCTAGGTAACTGAGAATATTGTAGTCTCCTACATAATAAATTGAGAAGTTGGAAGTGGAAGTTTGGAAGCGGAGTTTTATTTTGGGAAAGGGAATAAGTTCATTTTGGGGAATATAAAGCTTAAAATGTATACTTTTCAGTTTTAGATGTAGGAATGGAGGCTAATAGAAAATTTAGGTTGAATTAATAGATTTGAGAATCAACATATTCAATTATTTGAATCCAGAGAAATAATGAGCTCCCTAAATAAAATAGTATGGATGGAGAAGAAAAAATGGCCTAGGAAAGAATCCTGAGGGGTATTCATGATTAGAGGACAATGATTGGGACATTCAGGAAAGGAGACTGATGATATAAAAGGGGAATTTAAAAAGACTGGCATCACAAAAATCTAGAGCAAAATTGTTATCAAAGAGAAAATGTCAAATATACAAATACATTGTGACAACAGTTACAGAGAGGTGGAGAAACACATCAAGAAAAGGCACCTAGATTTGACAATTAAGATATCATTGATAATTTAGGAGAAAACTTTTAGTTAAATAATAGGATTAAGATATTAAGAAAAAGGTGAGATAAAAAGGGAATTGAAATAACTATTGTGCAAAGCCTCAAAGTGTTTAGTCACAAAAGGCAGTAGCCATGCATCATAATAGCAGATAAAAGGCTTTTTGAGGATGTTGGAGGGAACATGAGCAAGCTGGTATTTTGTAAGGAAGCAGTCAGGTGGCAAGAAATAATTAAAATAAATGAATGAGGATCTTAGAGAACAGAATCTTTGAAGAAAGCAGCATGCAAGGGATCACTTGAATCTGCAGAATCATCAGCTTGGCAAGAAAGACCACCTCTTCATTTGAAACAGGTATGAATGAGAAGCTAGTGGCAGAAGGATCTGAGTAACTTGAGATGAGGAGGAAGGGAGAAGAAAAAGGGATAAGAGGAAGCACTTATCAAAAATTTTCAATTTTCTCTCCACAGAATATGAGACAAGTTTCTCAGGTAAGAGGGAAAGGAAGGGCCAGCCAAGGAGGTTTAAAAAGATATTAATAATAGGTTTGGAAAAAAAATTGATCAGTGGGATGATAGATTCCTAATCATTTCTATGATAAAATATAATAAAGTCGTCTGTGTGAGATTCAGTCTTTCAATGCCTAACCCACTTCGACCTTTCCAGTCTTTTACATCTTACTTTCCTCTTCATCTACTCTGTGATCGAGACACTGGCTTCTTTACTGTTCCTTGCAAATTTTTCCTCTAGACATTTTAACCATCTATTGGCTCTGCATAGAATTCTATCCCTCCTCATTTCTACCTCCTGACTTCTATGGCTTTCTTCAAGCCCCAATTAAAACCACACATCATGCAAAAAAACATTCCCAACCTTTTTAAGCTAATGCCTTCTATATGATGATTATCTCTGATTTATTCTGTATCTATCCTGTTTGTACATCATTTATATTTTATATATTATATCATATATAATACATATTATTATATATTATATCTATT
Organism: Sminthopsis crassicaudata; assembly: GCF_048593235.1. Classification (NCBI taxonomy): domain Eukaryota; kingdom Metazoa; phylum Chordata; class Mammalia; order Dasyuromorphia; family Dasyuridae; genus Sminthopsis; species Sminthopsis crassicaudata. The sequence continues at coordinate 298,494,985 of NC_133618.1, forward strand.
TTATATATTATATTATATTTTGAACTCCAAGGACAGTCTTTCATATTACTTTGTATTCTTAGTGTTTAGCATACTTTCTTGCATATAGTAGATCTATAATAAATGTTTATAAACTACTTTACTTCTCACATTCAACAAGTGACCACTGGCAGTTTACACATTTGCCATTTAGGACATATGGAATTCTACCTACCTAATTCTCCCTCCTAATGTCAAATCAACTAGTTGTATCCAGATTTAACTATTCCTGTGATCTGATTACCTAGCCTTGAACCTTTGGCTTGTCTCTTTCTAAATACATTGTATTAGAGATAAAAGTAAGTTTATTGTTGCTAAATAAATTGATACAGGTTAAAATGAGAAAGAAGAATTTGTTGTCTAAAAAATAACAATGCTATTTATAGAGCTAGAAAAAAAATAATCAAATTCATGTGGAAGATAAAAAGGTAATACATTTCAAGGGAAATAATGAAAAAAATGCCAGGGAGAGTGACTTGGGTGTATCAGAGCTAAAACTATATTATAAAGCAGCAGTCATCAAAACCATTTGGTACTGGCTAAGAAATAAAGTAGTGGATCAGTGGAATAGTAGTGAAATAGATTAGGTTCACAAAATACAATAGCCAATGGCTTTAGTAATCTAGTGTTTGATAAACCTAAGGACTTTACCTTCTTGGATAAGCATTCAAAGATTGCTTGGAAAATCGAAAATAGTATTACAGAAACTAGGTATTGACCAACATTTAACATTCTATACCAAGATTAGGTCGAAATGGTTTCATGATTTAAACATAAAGAGTGATACTGTAAACAAATTAAGAGAACAAATGATGGTCTTCCTTTCAGATCTGTGGAGAAAGAAGGAATTTGGACAACGAAGGATAGAGAACATTATGAGATGTCAAATGAATAATTCTGATTATATTAAATTAAAAAACAAACAATCCAATGCAACCAAGATAAGAAAAAAAGCAGAAAACTGGAGGGATTACATCCAAGAATTCTGATAAAGACTTCATTTCTAAAATATATAAAGAATTGATTCAAATGTACAAAAATACAAGTCATTCTCTAACTGATAAATGAATGATAAATGAAATAAATGAATATGAAAAAAATGCTCTAAATCACTATTGTTCAGAGAAATGAAAATTAAGACAACTCTAAGTGACCACTACTCACCTCTCAGATTGTCTATGATGATAGGAAAAGACAATGATGAATGTTGGAGGGGATGTGGGATAATTGTGAAAGTAATACATTGTAGTGAACTGTGAAGTGAACCAAGGATTCTGGAGAGCAATTTGGGATTATGCCCAAGGGATTATCAAACTGTGCATACTCTTTGATCTATCAATGTCTCTACATAGTTTGTATCCAAAAAAGTCATTAAACAGGGAAAATAAGGAAAAATGTGCAAAAATATTTGTAGCAGCCCTCTTTGTAGTAGCAAGGAACTGGAAACTGAGTGGATGCCAACCAATTGGGGAATGGCTGAATAAATTATGTTATATAAATGCAATAGAACAATAATATTATTGTTTTATGAAAATGATTAGCAGAATGATTTTAGAAAGGCCTGGAGAAAGTTACATTAACTGATGCTAAGTGAAGTAAGTAGCAGTATACATAGCAATAACAAGATTTTGTGACTATCTACTGTGATGGATTTGGCTCTTTTCAACAATGAGGTTATTTAGGCCAATTCCAAATCCAAATTTGGATGGAAATGGCCATCTGCATCCAGAGAGAGAGGACTCTATGGGGACTGAATGTGAATCATAAAATAGTATTTCTATCTTGTTGTTGTTGTTTTTGTTTGCTTGCTTGCTTGTTTTATTCTTTCTTTCTTATTTTTCCCCCTTTTGACCTGCTTTTTCTTGAGCAGCATGATAAATGTGGAAATATGTTTAGAAGAATAGCACATTTAACCTATATCGAATTGCTTGCTGCTAGGGGTAGGGGAGTGAAGGAGAAAAAATTGGAGCACACGTTTTTGCAAGGATGAATGTTAAAAATTATCTTTACATCTTTTCATCTATGTTGAAAAATTAAAAGCTATTATTATAAAAATAGTTCCAGTATTTTAAATGTAGTTATTCCACCTGTATGATTTGAGGCTAGCTCTTAACTTCATTGGCTTCTATTTCCTTATCTATAAAATAGGAATGTTGGAAAATATCACCTGTGTAGAGGTATTGTGGTAAACAATTAACACCTAACTATTTGAAAAAAATATGAATTTTAAAGTTTATTCTATATTTTTAAATATTTTCTTTCTTAGTTTCTTAAATCTGGATAAGACACAACAATAAATCAAACCCTGGTTTGTAGAATTTACTTATTTCCAAGGTTTACAGTGCTCATATTGAAAATTTTATGGTCTCACTCATGACGTTTGTGGTAGTTCCAATACACTCCTGTCTATAAGGTTCCTTCTAGATCATTGTTGATGACAAAAACATATTATGTGTCCCAAAGGCCATTAGTTTCCACATCTTACAAATGAGACAATTAGAATAGATAATGTGATCTCTGAAGTCTGTCATTATCTGACAATTCTATGGTCTATTTCATATATGAAGATAGGACAATTGACCTACCACAAGAAAGGTGTGTTTCTAGCTGTTTTTTACTAGACACATGAAAAGGTTCTGTTGATTAATCCACATTCTCTCATCTGGTTCCTTTAAAATCAACACCATGTATCTGCCAGATGGCCTACCAGGGTTAGACATTTAACAGGTGTTCCTGAAACAGAGCATTTTATTTCTGCAAGCTACCTTATCCATACATGGAATGAAGCTGTGACCTTGGCCTCATTAGCACTAATTGAGCTAATCAGCACAGATTGCAGAGGGTAGGAATGTATCACTCTTGCATTTTAATGATATAGATCATTGTTCCACAAGAAAATACTTAGTGTCCCCTCACTTCCAGGTCCTTAAAAGAAGTATCATTACATGCGATAATAACTCACATTTATATAATGCTTTAAAGTTTATAAAGCACTTTGCATACATTTTCATATTTGATCCTCATTTGATTCTAAGCATATTTTCTTTTGTTTTCCTAATAGTTTGAATACATTCTAACATTTCTCTTTTCTAGTGGGACAGTGCATCAAAGAAATAGCATGGGGAGTGTAGTGTCATGTTATAACAACCAATGCAAAATCTCTTTTTGGTGAAGAAACAGATTATATGGAAATCATACCAAATTTTAATCTGTATTAGAAAAATCTGGAGGCAATCCAAAGCTTTCAGAGACTTACAGAAAACCTCATACCTTTGCAGAAAAACTAGAAATTAGCAAAATAACAAATTTAAAATCCCCATTTAAACACTAGATAGGAATTCCTAAAAAATTAAAGATGAGAATAACAAAATTAAATGTAAGAAAACCAAATAAATACAATGTACAGTTTGCTTTTGTTGGGGAAAAACAACTTAATAAACTATTGGTTAATATCATTTTATAAAAAGAGAGAGAAATAAACCAAATCACTAATATGAAAAATAAAAAATAACATATAAAGAAGAAATTAAAGCAATTATTAGCATTATTTTGCTCACTGTATGCTTATAAATTTAGCAATTTAATGAAATAGAAATATTTACAAAAATATAATTTGCCCATATTAGCAGAATAGCAAATAGAATGTCTAAATAAACCTTATTTTTAAAGGGAAGCAAAAAAAAAAAAAAAAAAGAATAGGCTATAAATGAGCTTTCTAAGAAAAAAAAAACATCAGTACCAATTGGTTTCATAGATGAATTCTATCACACACTTAAATATAAACATTAAATGTATTATTTGGGAATGATAAGAAAAAAAGAGTCCCTCCAAAATCCTTTTATGAAATAAATACAATGCTGATACCTAATCCAAAAAGAACAAATACACATAAAGAAAATTATGAACTAATTTCAGTAATAAATATACATATTAAAATCCTAAATAGAATACTAGGTAATAGACTATAACAATACATCAAAAACACTATACCAAGAATGAAGAGTTTAACATAAGGAAAAGATATGACCGTGATTGAGTACATCAAAACAAATATTAAAAATTATGATCATATCAGTAGATACGAATTTAAGTGAAGGGTACTGTGCAAAGTCATTAGCCTTACTTTCTGCTCCAGAGCCATCTAGGTCCAGTGATGGATATAAACTAGAACAACTGAAGATGATCTTGGATGCAATAGGAGAACTTGGCCTTTTTAAGCTAACCTCTATTTTAGCATTAATGAAGTTTGGTTTTAATAATAGCTTTTTATTTTATTTTCAAAGCATAGGCAAAAATAATTTTCAACATTCATGCTTTCAAAACTTTGTGTTCCAAATGTTTTTCTCTCTCTTCTCCCTACCCCATCTCCCTTAAATAGCAAATGTTCTAATATAGATTAAAAATATGTAGTTCTACTAAACATATTTCCACATATGTCATGCTGTACAAGAAAAAAATCAGATCAAAAGGGAGAAAAACATTAGGAAGGAAAAAAGCAAGCAAACAACAACAAATAGGAGGAAATACTGTATTGTAATATATTTTCAGTCTCCAATGTCCTCTTTCTGAATATATATGGCTCTCTCCATCACAAGTCTATTGGAATTGGTCTGAATCACCTCTTTGTGGAAAAGAGCCAAGTCCATCAGAGTTGATCATCACATAATCTTTGTGTAATGTTCTCTTGGTTCCACTCTTTCACTGAGCATAAGTTCTTGTAAGTCTCTCCAGGACTCTGTGAAACCATCCTGCTTGTTGTTTCTCCTAGAATAATAATATTCCAAAACATTCATATACCATAATTTATTCAGTCATTCTCCAACTGAGGAGCACCTACCCACCCAGTTTCCAGTTCCTTGCCATTTCAAAAAGGGCTGTCACAAGCATTTTTGCACATGTGGGTCCTTTTCTCTTTTTTATGATGTCTTTGGAATATAAGCCTACTAGAGACGCTGCTCGATTAAAGAGTATCCACAGTTTGATAGCCTTTTGGGCATAGTTCCAAACTGCTCTCCAGAATAGTTGCATTAGTTCACAACCCCACCAATAAGTTGTTAGTGCCCTAGTTTTCCCATATCTCCTCCAACATTTATCTTTTTTTTCTGTCATCTTAACCAATCTGAAAGATGTGTAATAGTACCTCAGAGTTTTCCTAATTTTAAGCTAAGATCTTTAATAAGTGTTAGTTTCATTGAGTTAAAATCCAATCAATTATTAAGGCTGGGTAAGAAATGAAGCAGCAAATGACCCTCTTTAAAGAGGATGTTGTTTTTCAATCTGATACATATTGGATATAGACCAATATTGGTATACCATTTACCAAGTTAAGTTCTAAATGGATACATGACCCAGACATGAAAGGAGATATCATTAAATTAGAACATGTCATATATTATCTCTCAGACTTATGAAAAAGAGAATTTATGCACAAAAAAGAGAGAACATTGTGAGATGTAAAATGTAATTTTGCTTGCAGAATATTAAAAATATTTTATACCAATAAAATTAATGTAGCCAAGATTAAAAAGAAAACAGAAATATTGAAGGAAATTTCTACAGAAAGTTTTTCAGTTAGGTCTTATGTTTTTTAAATGGGGAACATTTTCAAATTCATAGGAATATGAATAATTCTCTAATTGACAAATAGTCAAAAGATACCTGCATGAAGTCTTTTTTCATAAAGGATTCAAACTACATGTAGTCACATTTTTAAAAACTGCCTCAAACTATTATTGGATAGAGAACTACAAATTAAAACAACTATGAGGGATCATTTTTGACATGTAAAGGGATCTTTTATTAATGTTGAATTAAAGATCAATGGCAGACCATTATGGACAAGACTGGTTACTTAAATTAAAATAAATATTTTCTTTTTTATTAAAGCTTTTTTATTTTCAAAACACATGCATAGCTAATTTTCAACCCTCCCCACAAAACCCCATGTTCCAAAATTTTCCCTCCTTTCTCCCTACCCTTTTCCCCAGACAGCAAAGCAATCCAATATATGTCAAACATGTGCAATTTCTCCACCCATATCTCCACAACAATCATGCTACACAAGAAAAATCAGATCAAAAAAGAAAAAAAAAAGAGGAAAAAAAACAAAATGCAAGCAAACATAATATAAAAGTGAAAATATTATTCTTTGATCCATACTCGATTCCCTCTGGGTGCAGAGAGCTCTCTTCATCACAAGACCATTGGAACTGGCCTGAGTCACCCATGAGGTATCATTTTAAATGTATTAGACAGGCAAAAATTCTAGGTGAGGGACCTGATAAATGTTGGAGGGAATATAGAAAAATTGAAACACTGATAAGCTGTTGATGCAACTGTAAACTGATCCAAGCATTTTGGAGAACAACCTGGAATTATGTTCAAGGAATTAAAAAGACTATTTATACCCTTTGACCTAGTAATAGGACTGTTTCTCAAAGTAATCAGGAGAAAAGGAAAATAATTTATCCTATGCATTCCAAAATATTAATAACAACTTACTTTGTGGTGGCAAAGAACTAGAAATGTATATGATTATGAGGGAATACTAATGTGCTATAAGAATTGATGAGCAAGTTGATTTTAGGAAAACATGCAAAGACTTGCATGCAATAATAAAGAGTGAAGTAAGCAAAATCAAGATAATATTATATATAGTAATAGCAATATTGTTTGAAGAATAACTGTAAATGAATAAGTTATTCTCAAAAAACTCAATTCACCTGCAAAAGATCCCATAGAAAGAACTGATAGTTAGCAGTATGTATCATATGATTGTGTATGTGTGTGTGTGTGTGTGTGTGTGTGTGTGTGTGTGTGTGAGAAAGATGGCCTTCTCTAGTGTGGAATGGGCAGAGAAAGAGACAGCTTGGAACTTACATGTAACAAATTTAATTTAAGTTAAAAAATACCTTCTTCTATTGTGAGGTAGAGTAAGGGAGTCTTTAGGTATGAAACATTACATTTTTTTTTTCATTTTTTTGATTTGCCTATTTTTTGCTTACTTTTTTGTTTACTTCTCTCTCCCCCCTTTATTTTTTTCTTTTAAAAATATCTTTATTATGAGACTAGTATTTCTGTGAATTTAGGTGATATAAAAACATAAATTCACAAAAAGAAAAAGGATCTCATAGTTTCCACACTTATGTAGCTATGGGATCTTTAAATCATAGAATCTTAGCATTGTGGAAAATTCAGAGGCCATCTTGTCCAACTTATATGTAGTAAGAAAATTTTTCTACAATATACTTAATCAGTGGTCATTTATCCTCTGCTTAGAAAACCCCAGTGGCAAATTCCTGTTATATCAAGGCAAAGAATAACACTTTTGAAGAGGTCAAATTGTTTGGTAGTTCTTGCTTGTTTTTACTATAAATATATCTTTCTATAATGTCTTCCTACTATTCCTAATTCTGTTCCCTGATGATCAACTAAAATAAATAAATAAAGAAAAATAAATAAATTTATTAATGTAGTCAAACATCTCTTCCACTTAAAGGATTATGGATTTAACATCTTTCCAATTATTCTTGGGACAGGGATGTCACAGAAAAGAAGAGTTGCTAATATCTTCATATAGCCAAATGTTGAAACTGAATTCACTCATTAAATTTACTTCAACATATCTAACAAGGATAAAATAAGATGAATAATATTATAGCTAAATCAAAAAGTATTTAGATCCAGATCATTATGTTGACTGAGAGCCTTCTCAAGTAAATTTCACTGAGGCTTAATTCAGGTCAATAGGGTACCATTAAATAAGCAGATGATAGATATATGGTTTACATATATCTTTTATGTATATATATATGCATATATATTCACATGTACATACATGTATCTATACAAATATATGTATATATGAATATACATTTATTAGAGAGAGAGAAAGAGAGAGAGATATTATTTCCCCCTTTTATGGGAGAAGCTGGAAGTTACAATGGGGATAAGGTAGGAGAAAAAAATAAACAAAATCCATTTTAGTTACCAATTTCAATATTTTCATTACCCATAAAATTTTACACTTATCGAATAATGGTATACTTTGTTCTAATATAGAAGGCACTTTTAAATTCATTTATTCAAACTAATTCAGTTTGTAGATGAACAAACTGAAGCCTGGTAAGGTAAACTGACCTGTTCATGACCACACATGTAATATGTGAAATGGCCTACACAACCTCATTCCCATCAGGGATCTTAGAAAGTCAGTAAACTTAGCTTTTAACCAAACCTATTACAAATTAGAAATAATGCTCATTTATGAACTGCTCTACAGTTTTCAGAATGCTTTCTTCATGATAACTCCACAAATTTACTGCACTAAATCTTATTTCTATTTTGAAAATGAATACTCTGAGGCTCATACAATTTCAGTGGTATGCCATAGTCTAACTTCCCTTATTTTATAAATGAGGAAAAGAACCAAGAAAAATTAAGCATGCCATGTCTTATAGGTAGTAATTGGAATAGCCAAGATTCTAATCAAGGAACTCCAAGAATTTTCAAACAAGGTATTTTCACTATACTGACAAAAGGTCATTGGTTAAAGGCATATGGTAAATAAGTTACTTCAGACCTTTACTAGATATGTGATCCTGGGAAAATTCAGTTTTCTCAATTGTAAAATAGAGATAATAGCAGCACCTACTCTGCAGGGTTGTTGTGAGAATAAAATAAGATAGTATTTATATTTTATCTGGCTCATTGTAGTATCTGTATAAATGTATATTACCTTTACTTTGCTTCATCTAGTCTACCTCTCTGTTTCTTTTTTTATTAGAAAGCTAAGATTCAGAAAGCTGAAATAACTTATTTGTCCAAGTCACAGAGAGAACAACTTTCAAAGTCATTGCTCAAACTCAGATTCTTTGATTTCAAGCCCAGTTTTCCGTTCTATTTGCTACACAGAGCCATCTAAATCATTGCACTCTATCAACCTGGCACCATATCGTAGGCCAACCTTTCTACATCCATTTCTTTTAGTTTATCTTCTGATTGTGATAGTAATAACCTTTTCTTCATTGATATTACACTATGGTAGATACCAGACCCTTGGATCCATGGAGAAAATTTTGAATAGCAATGACTAATTAATGTAACAATGAATAGTACCATCACATTTTTGCTGTTCTAAACATGTGCTATTTATACATAATGTACACTCTTTGTGAATTGGATGGAATTTTAAGTTCACATTAGGGTATTCTTGAACAGAATTGACAAAGTCCTAAATTGTTTGAATAATCAAGCCTGCATTCAGCATTTGATTACCAAAGACATTATTCAGAAGTTTTCAATTTAGACTGAGCAGAATAATGGATGAACACCGATTATAAACCTCATTTTTCACTTTTCCACATTCTCATTTAATAAACAGTCATGTTAAGCAGTTTCATCCCTTCTCTAGCCAGCAATGTTTATTAAGTGTCTAGGCTTCATAGTTTCATGCTAGGAAGCTATAATTGATTCTGTTCATGGTGCTTCTTGGTCGTTTTATTAATCAAAGTTTGGGGACTCTATCAACTTACAATAATCAAAATGTGAACTATAATTTAAGGTTATTAATTAAATGCTGATAGATATTTCAAGATAGCTCCCTTTGAAATTATTACACTATCAAGTTTGACCCTGAATGAAATATGTTTTAGAGGATTCATTATTTGCCCCTTCTGCAGTATAGTAGCTTCCATTTCTAACAGAAAATTGCTCAAGATCCCATTTGCCCTGGAAATATAGCTTCCTCAGATCCCATGCCAAATTTTATTCTCTTATTAAAGTAAAGATCTGGTGTGTACCTACTAGGATTTGTTTTTCTTACTCCAAACAGCTAGTTAATCTAATGTGTTTGTTGGTATATTTAGGGAATGCCAGGTAGTGTTGCATGGTAGATAAACAGAAAGTCTCAGAACTAGAATGATCTAAGTTTAAATCCTGTCATCTGATACAAATAGTAGGTATGTTGTTGTGCAGACATAACCAAAATATCCCTTTGGTTCTTCTTAATATGTCAGCCTTTTTCTGTACTTCATGAATACAAGAAAGAGTTTCAATAGCTGATATATCTTATCCTACATTCTTTGATCTTAAATAATGAAATAGCAGAAGTTATTTAACAGTGCTCTAGATCAATATCTAATTGATTTTGATTGTTCTGATATTGGTTGCCATAATTATCTACTGTTTATTCTATGTTCCTGATCCAAAAAAGAACACTAGTCTTGTAATGTTTGACACTGAACATTTGTTGTCTAGCCTACCAACTGTAAAAGTCTACTAAGCCAGAGAGCTTGTTAGAATATGAAAATGCATTCAGTGCCTTATGATTAGGCCATTTCTAATCCATCCTTTAACCTATTTAGTTAGATGTAATCACTTGTTTAGTGGATAGAGTGCTGGATAGAATGCCAATTCTGTCCCTTGCTAGCTATGTGACATTGGAATAATTGATTCCTTCTTTAAGCCTCAGTTTCCTTGTACAAAAAGGAATATAATGCCTTTACTATCTCTTTATTTAGAGAAAGTGTTTCCTAGAGAATAGTTAGTTGGAATTAGAATCAATTAGATCGGCACCAAAATTCTGCCAATGATATGCACTATGTAATTATGGGATAAATTACATATCATCTCTCAACTTTGTTAATTCTTTAAGACTAAACTAAAAAGTCATAGATGGGTTAAATCTGCTTTGGTGCTCAGTGTGGAAATCAATGGCCCTTGACCTATTAACCTAATATATAGGGTTGTCATGAGGATCAAATAAGATAATGAAAGAAAGGACTTTACAATCTATAAAGCTCTGCATAAATGTCAGTTTATTATCAATATCTCAAGGAACTTGGATTCTGCTTGGACATTACTTAGCTTGCTATAATAACTCACATTTATATAAGCATTAAGATTTACAAAGCACTTGACTTATAAAATAGCTTCAAGATTGCCAGGACTACAGTTACTTAAAATGTTAAATGGGAAATTGTATTCAAAAGCTTGAATTGCATTTGGAAGCATGTTCTGCAATCGAAGCAGATTATGAAATCAGATATAATTTCTCTAATGTGACCAATACCTATAGCATTTTGTTCCTGTTTAAGCTTCTGTAGGGTCTTCCAGGTAGAACAAAGAACACATGCCATGAGTTAGTCTAATAGTCACACTCAAATAGTGATGGGGGCAAACTAAACCATAATAAGAATTCATGAAGGTCACATATTGACTTAGAAAACCATATATTTTTATATGTTTCTTTTTTAAATAATATATTAATAAATTAAAATCTGATAGGAATTTTATTTTAAACTGGGTCAATACTTAGGATGTTGGGAGCCACATATAGTCTCATATGGTAACTTTGGAGAAGACCTATTGTACTAAAATATGATATCCATGGACACCTTGAAAGAGACACTACTGGGCAGGATGACATCCAACAATATGAGTGGAATGGTAAAAGTATTCTCATTAGCTATAAACTGAAATGATTCTCTTTTTTTTCTAACTAAACACCCTGCTTTAAGGAAACCATATTAGCCATAGAGCATTAAAAATACTACATGCTTTCTTTGTTTTTTCCATTTTGTCATATAAATGTGTTCCTCAAAATCTATACATTATCCCATTTCTATCTACATGGTATAATGGGTAGAGCATTACAGATGCTCCTCTTTTCCTTTGATGTAGAATGCTGCATAAGCTATAAGGTGGTTTCTAAGTGAATAGATTTTGCTTTTATGCTCTTCATTTAGAAGTAAGATTTACAAAATCCATGGATATCAATCATTGTGTCTGGACTAGCTCTCTGGAGGATCTTGTTACCAGCCCAAGTCCTTGGTCTTAGTGGAGTTGTAATGAGGTGGGACTCACAAGGATGGTCAAAGATGGAGTCTGTTTATGTGAAGTTCTCTCAGCTTAATACCCTAATACCCTTATATAACCAAAGCACACTGTGTAAAAGCTAACTATATACTGTGAATGAGAGGCCACATAAACAACTTGCTATTGTATGTAGATGATTCTTTGCCACCTGATAGCACACTGTTTAATTATACAGTTGTCAAGGCCCCTGACTTCTCAGGAAAGCTGAGAGCCTTTAAGGGAGATGAGGAGCTGAATCAAGCATTGTCAATAGGTTCCCTCTGGACTGAAAGGTCTTAAACCTCATCCAGAGTTCCCCCACTATCTATGACCTTCTACAATCAATTTTATTTCCTTAAAGGAAAGGAGATAGAAGGCTTGTATTTATATACAAATAATGCTCCCACTTTTTTGTCTCTGAACCTAATTTTCTTCACCTGTAAATAAGATAGATCAAATACTCTCTAATGTACATTGCATATAAATCCTCTGATAAAATAAGATCAGAAGATTGTAGATCTAGCTCTGGAATAGACCACAGGCACCATTTAGTTCAACTACTTCATTTCACAGATGAGAATATTGAAGCCCAGGGAGATTAAGATCTGTTCAAGATCCCACAGGTAGTAAGCATAAGAAGCTATATATTGTAAGCATTATTTTTCCAACCACTCTCATTTGAAAATTACAGTTGGTTTTCTTTGGAAAGAAATTATCTTTAAGAAATAATTAAATTCTACATAAAGATGTATAAAGTCATTCACTTAAAAGGATACTTCACTGATAAAATAATTCAACTGAAGATAAATTCCAAAAAATGAAAGTGAATTGAGTGTTATTTTTTCGATTGGTACATTAAAGTACAAGCCTAAAGGAAAAACAAAGCAAAGCAATTTATTGCCTGTGAATGACAGAATTAAATATTCTGATCCAAAAGAACCTGCAATTAATGATCTATGTAGCTATGTCAACATTATCTTTTGTAGAATGGGATTCTTTGAAAATATATTTAAATTTTATTATTGTGATTAGACATTTGGTAATAATGTTTGAAATGCAGGCTGATCCACCTTGTTAAAACATTCACTATGTTTAATTTTAGGCAGTGCTTGAAGAAGGTGAATATCATGTAAGTAACACTCCCTCCTACACACACACACACACACACACACACACACACAGATATATACATATAAAAATGCCTGAGAGTAAGGAAGTGCAATGTTCTTCTCTACAACAAGGATAAGTTCTTTTTAATGGGCCTATTATGAAAAAAAATTACTTGTCAGTCTGGGTTTTCTCTTAAAGAAATGGTTATGTTAAAATTTTTCATCTACTATAACTAAAACTCAATTACAACTTTTATCTGTGAAAGTCTGGAGGTCATTTTGAAAACATTTTGAAAACAAGAATGTTCTGGATTAAAATATTTTTGTGTTAGTAACAAGTCATAAATACAGTTGTCTGAAGGTTTAAAAAGTTCAAATAGTAACATGAATTATCAGTGTAGCTAATTAAGTCTTATTTAAAGTGTATATTCATCCTATTGGGAAGGTTACAAAAAAATAAATAATTTAATTCTATAAAAAATAAAAACTAAAAATAATAAAGTCCTGTCTCCTAGTCATTTTGTATTTGAAAATGAACCAATGAAAAACTGAGAAAGTCCATTTACAGAAAAATAAAATTGTCAAAAAAAAATTCAAAGACCCGGAAATTCCTTAAATGATTCTTTCTTATAAAAATACATTCGGTTATATGTATACATATTTATGCATATATGTACACCTATTGTGCACACACATTAATTTCTTGATTTATATATTCAATAAAGTTTCTTCTTTCATTCAATAAATTAATTTCAATACTTTTAAGAGTTTCTTATGTGCTTGAGCACAATATTATGAGGCACACAGAGAAAACAAACATAATCACTAAAAAATGATGATTAGTGTAGTTAGGTCAAATAAAGAAATATTAAGAATAAATATTTAGAAATTCCAACTAGGAAATATGCCAAAAAGTTGTTTGTATAACCCTTGGGAACTTCACAGAAATGTTACGTTTGTCTCTCTATTGACCCAGGCAGGTTTGAATGAATAAATGATAAAGAATTTCTGAAGTACTTACTATGTGCTAAGAAATGTGTCATTTGATGAGCATAAACATATAAGAAATTGATACATATATGTTATAGAAATAATGTAGATCAAAAATCATGGAGATTATATTATTAGTGGGACTTGGAGAAAGATGGGAAAAAATGGAAGATTGCTATGAAATGCTTTGGAAATGGTTGATAAGTATTATAGAGAATAATACATGTAATAGTTTTTATTATTGTTCTTGTTTATTCCTCACAGTCTCTAAGCTGATCAAAACAAACTGTTGGACATGACAATGAGTTCTTAATATTTGATAACAGTTCAAGGAAATCCAAACATTCACCTTATTTTTTTTTTATTTGTATTTTTTGCCACCCTTCAGTATGTAAGGACAGATGTATTTAAATAGTAGCATTTATTATTATCATGAATAATAGTTATCATATATTTATATAGTATTATTTTTTTCATATATTATCTCATTTTTTTCTCACAGTAACTCTGAACAATAAGGGTTATTAGCATCCCTATTTTGTGAATGAGGAACCTGAGGCAGACAGAGGTTAAGTGACTTGCCCAGAATGATACAGTTAGTATATGTCTAAGGTTGAACTTGAATTTCTTCCTGATTCCATGTCAAATGCTAGTTGAATTGAACTATATGAATATTTATTGCTAATTCTGCATCATTTTCCTCTTAAGAATCTCTCTGTCTCTCTTTCTCTCTCTGTCTCTCTCTGTCTCTCTTTCTCTCTCTGTCTCTCTCTCTCTGTCTCTCACTCTCTCTCTCTGTATATATATATATATATATATATATATATATATATATGTGTGTGTGTGTGTGTGTGTGTGTGTGTGTGTGTGTATACATATATATGCATGTATTTATTTATACACACATATACATATACATACATACACACACATATATATATATATGTAATTTTCCCCCAAGACCTAGTCCTAGATACTTTACCATTCCACAAAAAGTGGCAGTGTAATAGCTACTTCCTTGACTACACCCCATTATGAATTACATATTCCAGTGAAACCTCCCTATCAATAATTGAAATGTATTTCTTTTTTATTGTTATTAATAATCTTTTTATTTTTTCAAATACATGCAAAGATACTTTTCCACATTCATCTTTGTAAAACGTTGTGTTCTAAATTTTTCTCCCTCCCTCCCCTTCTCTCCCCTAGACAGCAGAAAAATCATTATAGGCTAAATATGTGCAATTCTCCTAACCATATTTCCACATTCATCATTGTGCAAAAAAATCAAATCAATAGGAAAAAGCAAAACACAAGAAAGAAAGAAAAAAAGCAAACAAATAACAAAAAGATGAAAATTCTGTGCTTTGATCCACATTCAGCTTTCATAGTTCTCTCTCTGGATGCAAATGTTTCTTTCTATCATGCCTTTTGGAGTTGCCTTGAATCACCTAATTGTAGAAAAGAATCAAGTCTATCACACTTGATTATCATATAATCTTGTTTTTGGTGTGTATAATGTCCACTTCTCTTAGCATCAGTTCATGTAGTATTTTCAGGCTTTTCTGAAATCAGCCTGCTCATCATTTCTTAAAGAACAACACTATTTCATTACTTTCATATATCATAACTTATTCAGCCATTCTTCAACTGTTGAGCATGCACTAAGTTTCCAATTTCTTGCCACATGACATTCTCTCTTTTAAAGAATAGTTTATTTTCCACAATTACATGTAAAAACATTTGTAACATTTGTTGTTTAAGTTTTGAGTTTCAAATTTTCTTCCTTCTTTCTTTTTCCTTCCCTAAGATGGTAATCAATGTGATATAGGTTATTCATGTATAATCATGTAAAATAATTGAAAATGCATTTCTAACTTAAATCCATCTACCTTATACCCAAGGGTATTCTATTAACTTTGAAAGTTAAAAATTAAATAAAATTTCTTACACAATCTCATTTTGTATCTTCCTAATGAATGAGCTCTAGACAGTCTAATGGGAAAGTGATAGACTTGATCTTAAGAAGATCTAATTTGAATCCTGCCCTAAACACTTTCTAGCAGTATATGACTTTGAATAATTAAATCTCTCAGCCTTAATTTCTCCATTTGTAGAGTGAAGATAATAATAATCTTTCCAGAGTATACAACAAGTATACAACATTCTACAAACCTTAAATCACTATATGAAGTCTTATTATTGTTGTTATTATTTTATTAAGGGCAGACCACTTCTGAGTACTATGACAACTGCTGTTACAAATATAGTATTTTAAAGTTTTCTTTTCTGCCATGTCTCAGTAAACCTGGTATATATTGTGTACAGAATTGAATTTGAACCCAGATCTTCCTTATTCTAAGTGTATCACTCTGGCTATTATATCTTGATACATTCCAAAGAAGTCAGTAGATCATCAAATTTGAGGGATTAATGCAAAGCCAAATGTTCATTTTAATGGAGCCAATAAGAATACAGACTTCATGTATTTCTCAGAAAAAGCCCAAGATATTAAGAGCAACATGGCTTTTCTTGAAGACTTCTTTCTTCTTCTCAGGGGCAAATTAAAATGGCATGATGATTTCCTGGGTTCCAGTTTGCTCCTAACTATGCTATTTGCTAAAGTTCATGTGAAATTGTACTTTTACACATGGCCCAATACATTACAAACAGGCTTTCTACATAGTTCCTCTTCACCAAATGAAATTAGATAAGGATGTTATTTGGAAAACAGTAGCTGGTAAATGAAGGGAGGAAGTGGAGATGATCTCCTAAACGAAAAAAAAATAGCCAATCCATTAAGCCAAAAAAGAGAAGTTGCACAGCCTTTTAAAATTCAACCTTGTCATACAGGAGGGCATTCAATAGTAAAAAAAAAAAAAAAAAACCCTGCATGTTTATGAGATACAATCTCTTCTACCCCCCAATTCATCATGACTTTAGTATGGATTTCTAGACACTGGGCTCATTCACCCACCTAATATAAAGCTGTGAAATGTAGTAACTGGATATCAATATCACATTTCTTAGAGATTTTAAAT
Source organism: Sminthopsis crassicaudata (assembly GCF_048593235.1). Lineage (NCBI taxonomy): Eukaryota > Metazoa > Chordata > Mammalia > Dasyuromorphia > Dasyuridae > Sminthopsis > Sminthopsis crassicaudata. The sequence goes on from NC_133618.1 coordinate 298,511,999, forward strand.
TTATAACCTCTTGGGTTGGGATTAGTTACAACAGTTAAAATTCAATTTGGATAATTTAGTCATCAATTTGTTTTAGAAAGCTAAAGAGCAGAGCTAGCAAGCTTGAAGGTGGGAAAGAATTCACAATGAGCAGTTAGGCACTTAGCAGAATATATGTTCCCATCTGGAATGGGGTAAATAAAAATGAATAGGCTGAATGGCCTTTCTTTCTCATGCATTTCAAGAATGACAGACTAGAAATTCTTTTAAACTGCTTTCATTTTAATAACATTCCTAACCTGAGAAGTAGGAATTTAAGGGCCCCCATTTCAAAGAAAGAACAATAGCACCAAAGGAAATATTTCAATCAGTTGTTAAATTTCTGTGTCTCACAAATAAAAGTACTATTTTTATGTCTCTAGTACAGGCTGTTTTGTGCAAATTGGACCCATAAGTGTATATTTACCTATATCCATTTTACTGTATTTTTCATTTATCTACTATCTATTGGGATGGTACACATGGAGATGATCTTTAATAATTACTTTCGTAGGCAAATATTCATTTACAAATACCTAAAGTCACATCTGGAAAATACAGGACATTGGTCTATAAAGTTAGGTTTTACAGTTTGTAATACCTTATTGAGGACAAAAGTAACTATATTCTCACCTTTCTATATATATATATATATATTTATCTATGTTATGTCTATATGATATCATGATACCCAATAGCCATTAGGTAATCCCAGTTCCATTGAACACTCAGCCAACCTGTTAAAAATAAATAAATAAACACATTAGCTTGACTAAATTGAATTGAATAGCTTTTTGTTTTTGTTTTTGTTTGCTTGAATTGTCAATTGCATAAATTTAGTCAAAATAAGGTGGTATTTTCTCTCAAAGGGTAAATTCAATTTTGTCAACTTTGCTCTTCTGAAGAAGATACCCCAAATATATTGTTCTAATTTGAGCTGCAAACCGGATTAGTTTAAACAGAATTTTAAAGTTAGAAAAGTATGAAGTAATATTCTTTTTTGTGTTTTGTTTGTTTGTTTTGCTGAGACAATTGAGGTTCAGTGACTTGACCAGGGTCACACAGCTGGGAAGCATTAGTGTCTGAGCTCAAATTTGAACTCTGGACCTTCTGACTTCAGAGCTGGTGCTCTATCCACTGCACCAATTAGCTGCCCATGAAATGATATTCTTAAGGATTCCCTCAATTAAAGATTATATGATACTTCTTTCTTCTTCTTTTTCCTTCTCTTTCTCCTCTTCTTTCTTCCACCTTGTCCTCCTTCTTTTTCCCTTCTTTTCCTTTTCTTCTTCCTTCTTTTCTTTCTCTTCATTTTTTTTTTCATTTTCTTCTTCTTGTTCTTCTTCCTTCCTTTTCCAAGCATGGAAAGATTATGATTAGAAATCTCAGTTATCATAAAAATGTGTACTTTATACATACATTCACTCACACATAGTTTTATATTGAGTTGCCTTGACTTTCCCATTCCCTTTCAGTGCATAAAGAATAGAAAAAATGCTTAGATTTATAGTATTTCAAATTTCAAATTACTTGCTTGGAGAGTTTATGGTATTTTCTGCTTCTTAAAGAGCCTTGGTTCTTAAACAATGAGGTTCCTGTAATTATTCTGATCTGATATACTCCAGTGAAAAATATATAGGTTAAGTGGATTCAGAGATATAAAATTAAAATAAAATCAGAAAGCAAACATCTGTGAAGCTACATTTATATTTATATTTTGTGCACAATAGCTAAAGTAAAAAGGTTATCATTCCCTGATAACTTCACACAAATTTCTTATTCTTTTTAAAATGTATTTTTCCAATAATGATGACTGAGACATAGTTGGTCAGAAATAATAGGGAGGAAATTAGGATCCTTCTTTATAGTGAATGTAACCCTTAGTGGTAATTACCATCAAGAGCAGGGACATTCATATGGGATACACAGTTATTTTCAGGATTTAAGAGGTTTATGGCCCTGCTTTATCTACTGAGATCTAAGAGATGATGGTAGGTGTTTTTTATAATGTATTTGCTTTCTTCAATTTATGATATATGCAATATATTGACATATGCCATGTCCTTTTTCTCACTTAAGGTGACTTCCTTGCCATGTGGCAGTTGGTAGAAAAGACTATTCACAAAGGGTAATAAAATTGTGCATTCCTTTTGATGCAGTAGTATCACAACTTGGTTTATAAACCAAAGAGATCATAAAAGAGGGGGAAAGATCCACATGTACTGACAAGAAATTGGAAAATGAGTAGATGTCCATCAGTTGCTGAATTAGGTTATGGTATATGAATGTAATTGAATATTATCGTTCTATAAGAAATGATGAGCTGGTTAATTTTAGAGAAGCCTGGAGAGACTTATATGAACTGATGATAAGTAAAGGGAATAGAATCAAGAGAATATTGTACACTGAAATAACAATATTATGTGATGATCAACTATGATAGACTTAGCTCTTCTCAGCAATATAGTGATCCAAAACAGTTCCAAAAGACTTGGGATAGAAAATGTCAACTTCAACCAGAGAAAGAACTATGGATATTGATTGTGCATCCAAGTATCATCTTTTCACCTTTTTGTTTACTTTTTATTTCTCCTATTTTTCTCCTTTTGGTCTGATCTTTTTTCCCCTTTTTTTCTTTTTTAAAATTTCATTAAAGTTTTTTTCAAACATATATATGGATAGTTTTTCAACATTGACCCTTACAAAACTTTCTGTTTCAAATGTTTCTCTCCTTTCCCCCAGCCCCTCCCCTAGATGGCAGGTAGGCTAATACATATCAAATATGTTAAAATTTATGTTAAATCTAATATCAGAACCCTACAATATGTTGTCTGCAGGAAACACACTTAAAGCAGGGAGATACATACAGAATAAAGGTAAAAGGTTGGAACAGAGCCTATTATGCTTCAGGTAAAGCCAAAAAAGCAGGGGTAGCTATCCTTATCTCAGATCAAGCAAAAGCAGAAGTTGATCTAGTTAAAAAAGATAAGGAAGGAAACTATATCCTGCTGAAAGGTAGCATAAATAATGAAGCCATATCGATACTAAACATATATGCACCTAGTGGTATAGCATCTAACTTTCTAAAGGAAAAGTTAAGAGAATTGCAAGAAGAAATAGACAGTAAAACTATAATAGTGGGAGATCTCAACCTTGCACTCTCAGAATTAGATAAATCAAACCACAAAACATTTCTTACAGAACAATAATATTCCATAACATTCATATACCATAATTTACCCAATCATTCTCCAATTGATGGGCATCAGTTCATTTTCCAATTTCTAGCCACTACAAAAAGGGTTGCCACAAACATTTTGGCACATATAGATCCCTTTCCCTTCTTTAGTATTTCCTTGTGATATAAGCCCAGTAGTAGCACTGCTGGATCAAAGGGTATTCACAATTTGATTACTTTTTGGGCATAATTCCAGATTGCTCTCCAGAATGGTTGAATTCTTTCACAACTCCACCAACAATGCATCAGTGTCCCAGTTTTCCCACATCCCCTCCAACATTCATCATTATTTGTTCCTGTCATCTTAGCCAGTCTGAGAGGTGTGTAGTGGTATCTCAGAGTGGTATTAATTTGCATTTCTCTCATCAATAGTGATTTGGAACACCATTTCATATGACTAGAAATAGTTTCAATTTCTTCATCTGAAAATTGTTCATATCCTTTGTTGGTCTGATATTTTTTGCACAATATGACAAATAAGAAAATATGTTTAAAAGTTTTAGACATGCTTAACTTATATCAGATTGCTGTCTTGAGAAAGGGGGAAGGAGAAAAAAATTAATGCAAAATGTTATAAAAATGAATTTTGAAAGATACCTTTATATGTATTTGGATAAATAAAATACTATTGAACAAAAAAAGAAATTACTGTTCACTCTGCAGAGGAATTTATAAATCTATACGATAGCTTAGTAAGCAAAGCTAGAAGTAGGATTACTACTCCTAGTCCTCTTTGTTTTACCCATCAGTGGGTAGAAAGTTTAATTGTCATTATTAGTGTACTTTGATGGTGGTGAGGAAGATGGGCTTTTTCTGAAATGTGATTTTGGCCTTCAATACTGGCTGTCAAACCCTTTTTGTGGTGTCAAGTACTTGGAAATTGAATAAGATACCTTTCAATTGGGGAATAGCTTAATAAGTAATGGCGTATAAATGTAATGGAATATTATTGTTCTAGAAGAAATGATAAACAAGTTATTTCAGAAAAGGCTGGAAGAACTTACTTCAATTGATACTGAGTGAACTGAGCAGAACCAGGAAAATATTGTTCACAATAGCAAGATTATGTAATGATCAACTGTGAAACTGACTCTTCCCAACAATGCAGTGATTCAAGGTAATTCCAATAGCTTGACTAATTCCAATAGTCTTGGGATAGAAATGTCAATTACATCCAAAGATGAAACTGAATATGGATTAAAACATAGAACTTTCTTTTTTTTGTTTTTTTCCTTTTTTTTTCTTTCTCATTTTTCCCTATCCTTTTTTCTGATTTTTCTTGTGCAGCATGATGAATATGGAAATATGTTTAGAAGAATTGCATATGTTTAACTTATATTGTATTGCTCTCTGTCTAGAGGATGGGAGTCTGGGAGAAGGAGAGAGAAAAATCTGGAACACGAGGTTTTGCAAAGTGAATGTTGAAAATTATCTTTACCTATATTTGGAAAAATAAATTAAAAACTATTATAAAGAACAGGAAAGAAAAAATAGTGGCTGCATGATGGAGGGTGATATTAGGGCTTATGGAATACAAAGGAAACTGTTATTTTAAATATAAAATTTGAATTTGAATCAAATTTATCAAATTTGAATGTTCATGGTCATGAACATTCTCCACTGGAGCTTGAGTAGAGATAGTTTGATTTGTCAGGCAAATGTTTCCTCCTCTCTCTTTACTAAAAAGCTTTACTATTTCAACTAAGCTATTATATCTGCTGAGGAAAGCCACTGTTTTCTTAGATAGCTCATTCTACTTCTGGAGAGTGTTATTAGTTAAAAGTTCTTCACCTCAAGACAAATTATCCTCTCTGAAACATATCTATTGTTTCTAAGCTTCCCCTATAAAACCTAACAAAATAAATCTATTTCCTCTTCTCTATGATAGCCATTTGAATACTTTCAACAGTTCCCCAATGCTGCAAAAAAATCTAGCTCTTTTTGAATTCTTTTTTTCTATTTTTCTACATGATATCTAACCCCCTTAGCTTTGGTCATTGGCAAATTTTCCAAATATACTTTTTGTAGCTTCAGAACTAAGTGATAAAAATAAAAATACATTTAAAAACTGAATGAAAAAAATAATAAAAAAAATGCTAAGTAACACAGTGCCAATAATAGATCCCTAAGGCTCTCTAGTAGAAGAGATCTCCTTTGACATTGGCTTTTAAATCACTGCATTGGGTCTGATCTCTATCAGCTCTAAACACTGCTAATTGCACTGAATATCGCTAATTGCACAGCTAATTTAGTCCACATCACTCCATCTTGTTCAAAAGAAAGTCAAAGTAAATTTTTATAATACTTGACTAAAAGCTAAGTATACAATATTTGTAACATTACTTTGAGCTACTAATCAAGTCAACTTCTCAAAAAGGAGATTGAATTTCATCTAGAATGATCTGTTCTTGATGAATCCACAATTGGTTTTTTATGATCACTATGACCTTGTCATAGTAAAAACCATCCCTTTAATTCTATGAAATAATTTTTCAAGAAATGAAGAGGTAAAGCTCATTGGCCTGTTTTTTCATAGACTATTTTTCCTTTTCATAGTTCCTAGTATATAAAAATTATTAATAAATGCTTATTAATTGATCTTTTTTTTAATTGGGAAAGGTTGTCTTCTAGCTGTATACATGTTTGTCCATTGTTATTCAATCATTTTTTTTCTATCATGTCCAACTCTCCATGATCTTATTTGGAGTTTTTTTGGAAAATGTATTGAAATGCTTTATATTTGTTTTTTTCAGTTCATTTTACAGATAATGAAATTTCAGCAGTCAGCGTTAAGTGACTTGCCCAGAATCACATAGCAAGTAAGTATCCAAAGATGGATTTGAATTCAGAAGATGAGTCTTCCTGACTTCAGACCCAGTACCATAACCACTAAAACTCCTTGCTGTTCCACAGCTACAGGGGATAAAGTGCTAGACCTGGAGTCAGGAGGACTCCTCTTTTTTAATTCAAATTCAGCCTCAGATACTACTAGTTGTATCACCCTGAACAAATGACTTAATCTTATTTGCCAATATTTGCTTATTTCTAGAAAACATGTATTTATTCTAAGTCAGATTACAACAAAAAGAGGTGCTGGTTACTTTAGTAGAAATTATGGGAAGGGCAGAACAAAGATATCACAAAAAGATAAGCATTTCACTGATTTATATTACCTTCCAAACAATTTTCAATAATGCCTCAAAACAAATTATGGAGTCTCAAAATGATGAGACTCTTAGGGGAGATAGAAAAGGTCTAACACATTGGAGTGCAAGTGTAGCACATTTAAGCACAGCCCACATCTTAGCAAACAAGTGGCAGTTCTTTAAGGCAACTCAATTAGTGATGACAACAGTTGTTTCTCCTGTTGTCAGGCATCAGATGATGAGAGGGTTGGACAATGGATCAGAAGGAAATTTCTTGGGTCCCTTTGCTGGCACTGGGGGCAGGACTCTGTGACCAGCTAAGTATGAGTAATGCAACAAAATCTCTTTATTTAAAATGACTATTGCCATCATTGTAAATTATATAGAAACTGCTGTATTCATTTCTTGTTATATTGCAACATTTGGTAAATCGTTAATATCAAAAAAGATGAATTCTGACAGAATAATTTAGCCATTAAAAAAACTGTGTTATCCTAGAGTAAAACATATCTGCTTTTCTACCTCTTATTCAAATCTGGGGCCCAAGTCACTGTTCACCTGTAAGGTCTAAATTATTTATACATGTGTTATATGTATATAGGGGACAGAAAAACTATATTAATTGTTTTTTATATATCTAGTCTATCTATCTATCTATAGATAGGATAGATAGATAGATAGATATATTAGACAGATAGATATGTGTGTGTATGTGTACACAATACCCTACACACAAACCTGAGGAATAATATTTATCCTGTTTTTTTTTCTGTGTACGTTATATCAAAACACTTAATATTATAGATGTTATTATAAATTTTTATCCAGGAGACTTTGCTATAACTCTGGGTTTAAAGTGATCACCATAAACATAGCTACAAAATACAAACAGAAATACATGAAGAACTTCAACATTCACAGGAAATCCTTCTTCTGCTTAGACTCTGTATTGTATCTCCATTCTCTCATCTTTACACTTCACCTAATATTTACATTAATAGGATCTATGAATAGAATTATTTCTTTGTTATATATTTAAGGAAAAAGACACTTGATTTATGGATAGGAAATATATTTCTGGAAAAAGAGTCATTAATGTAGTATATTAAGAAGAGAGGAATTTACTACATCCCTTTCTTTTTCTTGGTCACACCTTCAGGTCACACTTGAAACTTCTGATAAGACATATTTAAGTAACTATTTTTCCATCATGAAACTTTTAGGATCTACCTTAATGGCAACTTATGTCCATTCTTGCCCAATACTTCTGAATTTTCTGCCAAATCCATACTATAGCATCAAGTTATAAGAATCAATTTCTTCACTATTCCTTGACTCATAAGTTGAGCCTTCTGTTTAGATCAAGCACATATATAAAATAGCCTCCTTCTCATCTACCTTAACTCCATTATCCAGAGGAGTTCAGCGATTATTTGATAATAGTGGGCTTCCCTTTGCTTTCTATAGGAAAGCACTTTTCATATAATATACAACAAATGATTGGTACAGATGCAATCTAAAAAATTACCAAGTATCTGAAAATGGAAAAAGACTAACAATAATTATTCTAACTAACTAACTAGACTAACTAACATTTATTCAAAACAAAGCTCAACAAACAAAAAATGACATTCAGATACCAACAAAAAAGGAGGCAAAGCCAATGTCATTGCATTTTGGATATCGGAACATATTGATGAATTGGATGAGATGACTGGAGAAACAAATATGCTAAGAAAAGGCTGAAAAGAGCATTGGTTGAAAAGAAACCCATCTTCAGGCAGCCTAAACAAGGTTGTTTAAGATCAAAATAAAGATGTTTATTGATCTTATTCATGATTATGTAGAAAAACAACTCTGTTGACAGATTTTTGGAGGTTTTTGGAAGAGGCATTGTATGTCTGTGCAGAAAGCCAAGAGTGACAGTGACATGAGAAACTTCCTTTTTCATAAAACAACAAAACCACATTTATTATCACACATCAGTCCCTCTATATAGAGTATGAAGTTTTTCTTTCCTGTCAAAGTTGTATTTTGGAAAACTTTTTTTTTAATTTCACAATGTTGACAATATTTGAAGTTTCCAAAAGAGATTTACAAAGTAAGAATTCTCTGATGACATCAGCAAGCAAGTACTAAACCAAAGACAGGAATTAGCTAAAGTGAAAGATGTCTGTAGTTTCAATCAGTTGCTGAATAGTGAAGCTGCCTATTTCCTCACTTGTGACCTATCTCAAAATGATAAGAGAAATAATCACTATTCTAAAACATTATACCATTTCATAATCAAACTGTTTCCATTTCCCTACTAAGTTCCATCCACAAAATAATTCAATCATTTCCAGTGCACAGAGATGTAAAATTTCTCCAATAATGTCAGGCTTCATTTCTTTAGAAATCTGGTAATGAACTTTATAGGATGGTTCAAGAAAAAATGTTTTGTCCAATGTTTGTTTTGTTTTGTTTGTGAAGTAGCAAAATTCAAGTTTTAGATGTCTTTGAGGTTTTTTTTTTAATTGGGATTTTATTACACACACACCAAAACGTAACACTAAATCCTTAGTGAATTTTATTTTGTGTTCTCTTACATTCAGTAATGCAAATGAAACCCTTGATACATAGTCATCATCATGCTTCCTTTTCTTCAAAATTTCAATTGAGTCTATACAAAGTATAAAACAAAACTAAAATAAAATATAAAGAGAAAGCAGAGGGATTGTATATTCTTTACCTTTTTACCACTTGAAAAATAGTAACAATATGATCTTCATTTAATTTATCTAATAGAATATGCTTGTTTATTATTTTTTCTCATTAAATATGCCCTCAATGTGTGCATATAAGATATGTTTTAGAAAAATAAGAATAACAAATAAGTGGATGTTGATTTTTCCTTGTTCACTTTTGATTTTTGGTATTAAAGTCAAAGATTTTTTTCTAACTCTTTTATATTTTTACCTTTTTTATAAAATTTTCCTATTTATTTCCCAGCTTCTCATGATTTTGTCATATTCAGCATGTATCAGCTCTATTTTTGCAAAAAAAAATGAAAGAAGAGTAATTCATACAATAACAATAACACTGTAAAAGCAAATTACTTTGAAAGTTCGAAGAACTATGATCAATAAAATTACCATTACTGATTCCAGATGACCTATAATGAAATATGCTTTTCATTACAGTGAGGTGATGGATTTAACATATAGACTAAGAAATATATTTTTCTATACAGTCATTGAAAGAATTTGTTTTGCTTGACTAAACATATTTATCAAAAGAAATTTGTTTTCCTTTCTTTTTTTTCTCTGTATACTTTGGTGAAAAAAGGTAGGAAGAGGAGACGATAATTAGAGGCAGAGACTGAGACAGAGAGAACTTCTTCCCAGATCCTTATCATCATATTTAACTTTCTTAGTCTTATTTGAAGTCAATATGAAATTCCTAGGTAATATTGATACATAGCAACTTTTTATGTTGAACTTTTGTAAAATACTTAGGCATACTGAAATATTGGATTTCCAAATACTTCATGAAATAATGTTTGTTGACATGATAAAAATCAATTGTTAACTCCTTCATTGATTTCTCCAAGAAGTGCTTATCCCTCCATCTCTAAAATCAATTTTCACTGGTTTGCCCCATGCTCTCCTTTATCTCTACCTCCTAACTTTTCTGGCTTCCTTCAAATCTCAGCTAAAGTTCAACTTTTTAAAAATTAATTCCCAATATTCTATATAGTTTAGAGCCTTCCTTCTGAAACCATCCTCAGCTTACCATCATAAGCTTATCAGCTTATCCAATACTACATATATATATATGTGTGTGTGTGTGTGTGTGTGTGTGTGTAGGATGTACCTGTTTGTTGGTTGTCTCTTTATTTTAGCCTATGGGTTTCTTGAAAGCAGGGATTGTATTCATTGTTTTCATTTATATGTTAGGCTTTTATTTGTAGCTATAATGTTTAACACAGTGGCTGACACATCTCAAGTGCTTATTTCAGTTTAATAACCAACTCTAATTTGGCTACATATAGTATCTTAATGTTTTCTTTTTATTAATGATAAAAATGAGATAAAATAATATTAGTCCCAATTATACTATTTGTTAGGTCATTTCTTTTTTTCTGAAAGTGCTTATAAAATAATTTATTATAACTTTTTTATTGACATTACATATGCATGGGTAATTTTTTTACAGCATTATCCCTTACACTCTGTTCCAACTTTTCCCTTCCCTCCTTCTACCCCCTCCCCTAGATGATAAGGAGTCTTATACATGTTAAATATGTTATAGTATATCCTAGATACAATATATGTGTGCAGAACCAAACAGTTCTCTTGTTACACAGGAAGATTTGGATTCAAAAGGTAAAAATAATCTGGGAAGAAAAACAAAAATTCAAACAGTTTACACTCATTTCCCAGTGTACCTTCTCTGGGTATAGCTGTTTCTGTCCATCATTGATCAATTGGAACTGAATTACATATTCTCTTTGTTGAAGATATCCACTTCCGTCAGAATACATCCTCATACAGTATTGTTGGTGAAGTGTATAATGATCTCCTGGTCCTACTCATTTCACTCAGCATCAGTTCATGTAAATCTCTCCAAGCCTCTCTGTATTCATCCTGCTGGTCATTTCTTACAGAACAATAATATTCCATAACATTCATCTACCATAATTTACCCAAACATGCTCCAATAGATGGGGATTGAAATATTTATTTTCCAGTTTCTAGCCACTACGAAAAGGGCTGCCACAAACATTTTGGCACATACAGGTCCCTTTCCCTTCTTTAGTATATAATCCCGGAGTAGCACTGCTGGATCAAAGGGTATGCACAGTTTGATAACTTTTTGGGCATAATTCCAGATTGCTCTCCAGAATGGTTGAATTCATTCACAACTCCACTAGCAATGCAGCAGTGTCCCAGTTTTCCCGCATCCCCTCCAACATTCATCATCATTTTTTTCTGTCATCTAAGCCTGTCTGACAGGTGTGTAATGGTATCTCAGAGTTGTCTTAATTTGCATTTCTCTGATCAATAGTGATTTGGAACACTCTTTCATATGCGTGGAAATAGTTTCAATTTAATCATCTGAAAATTGCCCATAAATTGGAGACTGGCTGAATAAATTGTGGCATATGAATATTATGGAATATTATTGTTCTGTAAGAAATGACCAGCAGGATGATTTCAGAAAGGTCTGGAGAGACTTATATGAACTGATGTTGAGTGAAATGAGCAGGACCAGGAGATCATTATATACTGCAGCAACAATACTATATGATTATCAATTCTGATAAACGAGGTCCTCTCCAACAATGAGATGAACCAAATCTGTTCCAATAGAACAGAATGAAATGAACCAGCTACATCCAGCGAAAGAACTCTGGGAGATGACTATGAACAACTACATAGAATTCCCAATCCCAATATTTTTGTCTGGCTGCATTTTTTTTATTTCCTTCACAGGCTAATTGTACAGTATTTCAAAGTCCAATTCTATTTGTACAACAAAACAACTATTTGGACATGTATACATATATTGTATTTAACTTATACTTTCACATATTTAACATGTATTGGTTAACCTGCCATCTGAGGGAAGGGGTGGAGGGAAGGAGGGGAAAAGTTGAAACAAATGATTTTGCAATTTTCAATGCTGGAAAATTACATATGCACAAGATTTTTGTAAAAATTAAAAAATATATATATATTTGCCAGATTGCATCCTTGGACAACATACTGAATGTCTTGTGGTATCATCTTTCTGATCTACATATTCAAATTATCTATGTCTTAGGATATGGGAGCTGGACAAATATAGATATGCTTTCTCTATCTAAGAATGATTGGCCTCATACTGTTTCAATGCCTTCAAGTAAAATGTAAAATTCTTTTATTATAAAATTTAAAGTCTGGCAATGCAAATACTCAAAAGACTCAAGCCAGCTTTGGGACATCTTGTTCAAACCCAAGATTTTATACCTTCTATCTAAAGTACATCTTTGAAAAAAGAAAATAAAAGGAAGTACACCTTTGAGCAACCAGGAAGATCGATTTCCTGATAATCTCAGACATTTACTAGATATGTAACTGGGTAAATTACAGAATTCAGTTTGCCTCAGTTTCCTTATCTCTGAAATGATCTGGAAAAGGAAATGGCCAACTATTCCAATATTTTTGCCAAGAAAACTCCAAATGGAATAACAAAGACTGAAAAAGACACATCAAAACACATTTTGTGTAGGTAATAACAAGGGGTAGGCATATGACAACAGTACTTGATTTTATTGTATTTGCAGATGATATAATGCCCTTTGCTTGGGACAGTCACAGGTATTCTTCAGCTTACATGGGCCTTAAATAATCCTAGGATCCATGGTGTGAGGACAATGAGGCTCTCCACCCCAACCTTCTCAGCAAAGAGTCGAAAATTGTTAGTTATCTTTTTATGAATACATGTTTTACCCAGTAACTTTACTGAGGGTATGAACTAAGATGTATGCTTTTTTTTTCTTTATCTAATTTTACCATAATATTTTACTCAAAACAGTCACTCAAATACTTGTTTGAAAATGCCATATGAATTCAGTCATTGTTGTTTGATATAAGATGCAACTAAATAGCTGCCACATTTATATATCTATTTAAGCACAATGGACAATAAGATGAAAAAAGCATGAATTTTTTAAAAAATTCATAAAATAAGAAAATTCATAAAATAATGTTAGAAAACTGAAATGCTTAAAGCATCCAATTCTTCAAACCAAGTATAATATCATGCACATGCAAACTGATAACTTTATGCTTCAGGATCCAACTGTAAGTAAACTAATTATTTCCCTATAATACTGGCTCAGCCTAGACTTCCACACTATCCAAAGAGACAGTTAACATGTGTTTTTCCAAAATAGAAAGAAAAGGAAAACAACAAGAAAGGAATCAAAAAGCAAGAGTTCTGAGACAGCAGAGGGTGAGAATGAAATTTTTGTTCCTAAGAGGAAAGGAAACAGAAAAATCTCCTGGGTGATCATTTTTTTCTTACCACATAGCTTTCACTGGTCTGGAATTTGAGCATAATAAGCCTGACTTTTACAATGCAGTATAAGGAGATTTTCCAATAAAAAAGTTGGCAAATCAAAAATGCTTGTGTTCCATCATCATTTGACATATTTTTAGATTGTTGAGAGAAATATAAAAAAGGAAGACTGAAGTGGAAAATAAATTTTTATACTTCAAATCATATTATAAAGGAGTATTCATCAAAATGCTTCAATACTGGTTAGAAAATAGTAAAAGATCAGTGAATCAGATTAGATAAGTAAGAAAGACACATTTTAATTTTAGTACCCTATGACTGAATAAACTGGAAAACACAAAACTACTTGGTAAGAAGTTCCTATTTAATACTTATTCCTGGGAAAAGAGGGCAGAAATGCAAATTTTATCTCTCTCTATATATAAAATCTCTATAATCTCTAGTATATTCATTTTGAGTTTGTCTTTAACACCACATAAATAAAACATTATAAAAGCATTAAAGAATGAAGCTATTTTTCACAAGTACAATTATTAATAAACAAGGAATAGATCACAAATTATATAATAGACCATTCTTATTATGTGGAATTAAAAAAGACTTAGTATTTCTGCTAAATTAAACAAATTTTTCTCTTGGGAAAAATAAAGTTTTCATTAAATATCTCTGATATAGAGGGTCTTATATCCAAGATATAGGAACCATTCCCATAAATACATATTAAGTCCAAGAACCATTTCCTAGAAGAAAAATAGCCACAGGATATAAGAACAGTTAACAAAAGATGAATTGGAGGCTATTAAAATCATGTGAAAGACTTCTCCATAATACTACTAATAAATAAAAATAATAACAATAAAATCTTCTGAGGTTTCACCTAGCATTGAGAAAATTGACAAAGATGAGAATAAAAGTCAATGTGGGAGGGATGATGGGGGGGGAAAGGAGTATTAACTAATTAATAATGGAATTGTGAATTGGTACAACTATTCTGGAAAGCAATTTGGAAAGATGATTAAAAATATACCATACATTTTGGTCCAGAAAAATCATCATCATCATCATCATCATCATCATCATCATCATTATCATCATCATCATCATTTTCAGTAGGATTTATTTGATACTTAAAGGTTTGTAAAGCACTTTATAAAAAATATTACATTTTATTCTCGCCATAAACCTTAGAAAAAAATAATATTATCTAATCCACTTTACAAATGATGAATCCAATCCAAAAGTAAAGTGACTTGCCTAGGGTCACACTGATAATAACTGATTCAGACTTCATTTGAATTTTGTTTTCAACTCTATGTGCACTGTTATCCACTGCACCACCTAGATATGTATATACATACATATACACATGCATACATACATATATACATACAAGCATGCATTTATGTTTATATACATATATGATTATGTAAAAAAACAAAGGCCTCATATTTAACAAAATATTAATGACCTTTATTATCAAAAAACATTTAATATAGAAAAAGGCTGAAAAAATAAATATGTATTGATTGGGAAATTGATCAAGAAATTGTGATATGTAACATACTGAAATATTATTGTTTTGTACAAAACTACATGTATGAGGAATTCAGAACATAAAAATATAAGAAGGGAAACAGGGCAAAATAAGCAGTAACAGGAAAAAATACGCACAATGAGGACAAATATACATCTAAAGAATCACTGCTCCCCAAAAACCAAAATAAACAAACAAAAAAATCCCTAAAAAAACCAGAATGTAGTATGTAATTATGACACACTTTGGCTTTGTAATACTGTTGAGAAATGGCACCTCACTCCTTTCATTATAGAGTTAAGGATGTACAATCTGCCATATACTTTCAGACTTTATCAGTGTATTATTTGGTTATGCCTATATATAATATATAAATATACATGTATGTATATGTGTATACATACACACTTACTTATTGTATTGTGTGTATATATCCATATTTTTTCTTCCTTTATAAAGTTTTTTTTCTTTTTTTCTGTATAAAGGTTATAGAGATTATGAAGGGGGTGGGGTGTAGTCATAAATGAATGTTATATTAACAAAATCAATGATATAAATTAATCTAAAGCTTTAAAACAATACTGTATTGCATAATAGAAAATGTCAAGCTATCACATCTTTTCATTAGGGATGTAATAGAGGTCTCATTCACTTAACAACTTTGGCCCTCAGACTTCAATGAACTAAGGAAATCATTCTTAAACAATGTTGGTCTGGTCACACCTACCTTGGTAGAATAATTGGAGCTCTGCAATTATATAAGATCTCAGAATATTTCTGGTCTTTTTTCCTAATACATCAAAATGAAAATCAGTGAACACAGGGAATGCATTGATTAATGTAGGGTGAAGGAAGAATTTTTTTCAACCACTGTCTCCTTAAACTATCATCACATAGAACATAATAATAACAAATTTGAAAGATTTTTTCTTTGTTCATTATTAGACAGACCACAAAAATGGAACCAGTTTAGTGTGATTCTGTATCCAAAAATTACTTGATAATATTCTATATTAAGCGGTACAAAAAAGGTATAGAGAAGCAGTATAGTATAGTGGCTAGAGGACTGACCTTGTCATTAATAATACCTGAGTTCATTTTTTGCCTAGATGTATGACTATAGACAAGATATTTAACCTCTTAGTGTCTCTAATCAACAGATTGAAACTTTACTTAGTTGGTGATCTGTGTCAGTATTCTGACACTACGAGTTCTTTACTCAGATGATATCTCAGATTTTACATTTCCCCAGACTTTTTCTCAAAAAGAAAAGAAAAGATTGTTGACAATATAAAGGAAGGATAGTATAATAAAAGATTAAAATTTATAAGCATCTTCAAAGAATATGTATGTATGTTCCTTTCTGTAAGAAAGTGTAAAAGTGGATATTAGATATCATGAAAACATCATTAATGCTAAAATAATCAATAGGAGTGGAGACATAATTCATTGATTTTTTTTACCTATGATAATGGTACTGTACTTATTCATGAAAACTTGATTTAATATCTAGAGATATTTTAAGGCAGAAAATAAATAAATTATGCCATTATTTTTAAATTATATATTTAAATAAAAGGTGCTATCATTCAATAAAAATGGAGGAATTAACTCAAAAAATAAATCACAATTTAGAACACAATTTCAAACTACTGAAGGAAAATAGCTTTAAGGATGTTTATATCTTTGCTGCATTTTATACATAAATACTGTGGAACTTTCTAAGAAGAATAAAACCATTAATTTTTTTTAAACAAACAACTAAACCAATAAGAACGAATAAATCATTGGTGCTCAGAATTGTTTCTCCATATACAAATATTTAGAGTTTTCTTTAGCCTATTATATCATTTGGACATGGAAGGAAATTCAGAAATAACTAAAAAGTATTAGCTAATAATTAGTTAATAATGCATTATGTTAATAGACCCTTAACTGAAAATTACATTCTCTAGAGCAAATTATAATGGAAAGGATTTAAAGTCAAGGAGATATAAATTATGAGTAATCATGTGTATGGATAAACTAGAGACAGTGCACTAGAGCTGAGGATATTGGAAAACATGGTATATATAAAGGAAACATATTGGAATGCAGAAGGACATATGTCAGGTAGATACTAGATGCTGTTTATCATAGAGGTGGGAGATGAAATAAAGGGAAACAGATGAGAGTAGCAAAGCATATGAATAAAATGAAGTGATCTTTACTACCACCTTTTATGCCTATTTTTAAATTTTGCTTCCCACCTCTATTATACTTCTCTTTATTATAGTAGTGTAAAAAACTCACCCACAATCGATCAGCAAGCATATATAAGCAATCCACATGAAGAGAAAATTAATATTAAGGTAAAAGGGAGGTTGTAGATTTTATACAATGGTGAGGTTCAAATTTCATCATTTTTTCATTTGTAGTAAGATAACTGCTTTTAATTAAATGTATTTGACGTGTTTTAGTAAATTTACCATTAGCTTCAAGCATATTTCCAAACCAGTTAAAACATATTTCCAAGCCATTTAAAATATAAAAGTGAATAAAAAATTAATATTTATCATTAACTCACTTATTGCTTTAGAAGTAAATGTTTAAGGACTGAATTTTTATTTTCAGAAAAATGCACTATGTTTTGTGCCATTATTATTATGTATACAAGAACAAATTCTCAAAATGAAATTTTAAAAAAAAAAGTTAGTTTTCTGCTATGGTCAGAAAGCTAGATTACTGTATACATATTTTGCTATAAGAAATTGGAAGTTCCCCTGTCAGGGTACAAATCTACATCTGAAACAATGCAGTTGAGCTTTATCTTCCTTAACAGTTCATTTGTCTAGACCTCTGGTCTGTTCAGATTTCTCAAAGAAACTGCTATTCTAACTCAGAGTTCTTAGTTATAATATAACATATTCATGGCCACCCACCCTGTGATATATTAAACTACTCCCCTAAGTCATATGGCTACCTGCTTATTCACCATTGGGCTCCAAGTGCCCACAACATGTTCATCTTTTCTAGAAATGGAGCACCACAATGTGGTTATACTTAACGTTCCCCAGACCTCAAAGTCTGGAAAAATAATGTCCTTATTTAACACTGCTGACATAGAGCTCTCACTGATGCATTCTTACTCTACAGTTGTGACACATTTATATCTTAAACATAACCATTCATTTAGCAATGAGAAAATAAAATATCACCAGTACTTAAGTATTAAAGCAAAGGTAGAAATAATAAATACCAAGAAACTTTGGTCACACTCTCTCACCACCAAACTCATTATCCATGAAAGCAATTGGAAATCCACTTATAGCAACCTGGCATGAAAAATATGAGTGGAAAAAACTTATGTGCTCAGGGTAACTCACAATTCAGGCATTGTAAAGGTCAGTGTCCCCTTTCTACAATCCATTAAAATTCTTTTATGAACATACCTTCTGGTTTGAACAATTGCTTCTATTGCTAAGCTGAATTGATTTACACTGCGCTTGACTAAGACCTCCCTGGGCGTATCTTAATGAAACTAGTCAATCTGCTGGGTAGCTGGTTTCTCTTGATTTTCTGCATAGCACACAGTTAGTTATTAAATCCTCATCTTTTATCTATAGCATACATTAAAATGTTTCTCATAATAATACAACAGTTCCTGTGTTCTTATTTCACCAATTAGTCACCTAAAAGTCCTTCAGATTTCCACCACTTATTATGCACATCATTGAAATATTACATTGTCTCAGGTAGTCTATGATGTTTGTGAAGACCTATATCAGAGAAAAGTGAATTGTCAAGTCACTCTTAAATGCAGCACTGCTTTCCCAGAAGCAGACATATCTCTAAACAAATGAATTTCCCTATTCATTAGGAAGAACATTACCAAGCTGCAGTGCAACCAGATAAGGAAAACACAGATTGTGAGTACACTAAAAATCTTACCACAAAAGAATGGATTGAAAGATACATGTTTAAACTGAGAGGGGAAAAGATATTGGGATGCTCATGATCACTACCTTAAAGTACTTGAAGATTATTTTATGTGAAAGAGGAATTAGGCTATTGTGTTTGACCCAGTTGTTCATGCCAACAGTCTAGGTTCTATCCCTGTTTCATCGCAGAGCCAAAATTGAGATAATAATTCTCTACTTTACATGTACTTAGTACTTAATATAGTTCCACAAGTTGACACCTGTGATGATGTACTTATAGTAGAGTATATAAGAGTTGGGAGGGAAGACAGATTCAGAGATAGAGAAGACAGAGGACTGGAGGCTGGAGAACAGGCTTGAAGATAAAGACCCTCATGGTGGCTGTTCTGTCTCCTTCACTTCTCCACTCAGAAGAGAGACATTCCATCTCCCACCATCCTGGTGGCTCTCCTGCCTTCGGCATTCCTCCACTGAGACCAAGGCCTGTCTGAAGATTTCTCAGAAAGCTAGCCCCGTCCCAAGTAAAGGAAATAGACTGTGAAGGAGACAGGACAACCATGAAGAGGGTCTTTATCTTCAAGTCTGTGTCCCTATCCAGATCTCTTAGCTCTTAAGTACACTATTATAAATACAACATTATAGGTGTCAATCTTGTAGAATAAGTGTCAACTTGAAGAACTATACTAAATACTAAGTACAGGTAAACTAGAGAATCATTATCTCAATTCCACTGAATTAATATCTTGTTGTAAGATTAAATCAATCATACTGAGACTTAAGTTTACCTTTTCAGAGTTCCTGCCCTCTACAATCATTAATGACATGATTTTGTTTTTGGAAAATCTTTTAAATTTTATGTAAGCAAGATTATCTATTATAGATTTTTTAAGAAGGGGATTTTTTTCTATTACTTATTTATTTAAAAAATCACCATGTTTCGCTAGTCTTGAAAGACATATACTTTTCTAATGAAGTCAAATTTTTAATATTTGGACAAAATGTACATTTTGAATTTATTGTGGAAAATAACTTAAAATGTTCATTTAAACTTCATTTCTAACAGACTACTTTTCAGATTTCCTTTTTTTTTTTTAATGAAGCAGCTTTCCAGTTTCCCTATTAATTCTTACAAATTTGTTGCTGTTTTTTCCTCTGTTAAGTAATGTTCTTTTTTTTAAGTATAATTATTTCTGATTCTGCTTTGTTTAGCCTATTTTTCTGACATCACTTTTTTAAATGTTCTATGTATTGTAGTATGAAGTTTGGAAAGACTACCTTTCATTCCCTTTTTTCTACTCCTTTTTATTTATATTAATATACTAAGCCTTTAGTTCTTTCAAATTATTCATGTTATTAAATTATCTAGCTCTATGAAGATTTCTTTGTTAGTTTAATTGAGGTAGCTTTAAATCTGTAATTTAACATGGATTGTATTGATTTTTTATTATATTAGACAGCTCATGCAATGACAGCTTCTGAGAAATGATGAGAACTACATCTATTTACTATTTTTTTTTCTTTAAGGAGTATTTTGTAAACAAGATTGTAGGAATATTGAGTGTATATGGTACAAGTATTTTATACATTTTTTAGTTAATTTGAGATTATATTTATTATGAAATCTTGAGTTGTTATTAGACTTTGTATTATATTTGTGCACTTAATTGCATTATAGCCTTCAATTTTCCTGAACATTTGCGTTTTTATTTGTCTTTTTTGCCCTTAACATTGTTCTCATTTCTTATCATTATGCTAATGTTTCTATCTGTTTATAAAAGAATAATGGAAAAAGTGACATCCTAGTTTTATTCTTCAACATACTTCTTATATATTCTTCTTATATATTCCCATTGCATATGAGGTTTATTTAAATTTTAATAAAACTTTTTTTCACATTACAAAAGATTTATTTCTAAAATTTCCAGGATCTTTAGCAAAAAGAAGAGTATTTTGCTTTGTCAAAGCTTTCTCTTAAATCTGCTAAAGAAAACATTTATTTTTGAATTTTGTAAAATGTGACTAAGTTAATAATTGCTCTAAAGTTTACAATCTTGCTATGTCTGGCATGTGTCCAATTTGGTTATAATGAGTCATTTATTGGATAAATTCTTATAGTGTCTTTGTCAGAGTTTTATTAATATTTTAGTTAATATTTATTAATGTTACTAATTTGTACTTTTTCTTTGAGTTTAGTAGGATAATTTATTTTCAATATTTGAGAATAATATGAATAGTATTAACATTAATTCTTCTTTTAAAATTCAATAGAATTCTATAAATATCAGCACCACGGGTTTGGCACTATCATGACTTTCCCCATCATCAAAAACTCATTTGGTAGTTCCTTTAGAGTTATTTTTTTTCTTTTCTGATATTCTATTATTTTAAATTCTTTATTTGATTTCTCTGTTTTTATTTGATTTTATTTTTGCCCTTTTCTTCTTGTGGTTTCTAATTGTTTTCGAATCAATTTTGTTAGTCTCTTCTCAGAATCAGATTGTTTTTTTAATCACTTTTACAACAATGTTTTGACAATTAATCAATAATTAATGTCAACAAATAAAGTACCATAGACATTTCACAAATATATGCTGAGATGAACTAAAATAACATCTTCAAAACATATCATCAAAACAATCTTCATCACTTAAATTCAATCTATGCATTAATCAAAAGACATACCATACCATTTTACCATTTCTTCCTATCTCAGTCCTGTGATGATGTGTGAATAATGAAGCAGCAGGTGCGATACACTGAAAGCTGTAGTCACAACCTTGCATACAGGTGGCCTAAAACATAGATTTGTCTTCTCATTGGAAGCAGCAGTGGAATTTGATAGTCCCTTGGGTGTTTGAGCAGCCTTTTAAAGGATTATACTGATTACCTTTAGGTGTGACAAAAGGAATAGAAAAGTAGATCTAAAATTGTCTGCTTACCCAATCTGCCTGATTATTATGGCAGGTGGGTATCCCATCCTCCTGTTAAAACACTAAAAAATGTACAAAAATTCTGAAAAATTGTTTCTGCCCCACCATCAGTACATGGAATATGCTCATGTTTATAGAACTTAAATCCAGTAAACTGGAAAGATAAACAACTCTTGTTTTGAGAGAGTCCAACAGATTTTTGCATCCAAATAATAGCCTTGAATGATACATGGTTTGCAAATGAAACATGGTTTGCAAATGAAGTCCAATTTACCAGAGTTAATGGTGGATACATGTTAGGAGTTGCCACAGTGAAGGGGATTGCCAAGATGCTGGTGTACATTTTGCAATCAAAACTAATCCACTAAACAAACTTATGTACCTCCCAAAAGGAATGAACAAGCTCATGAAAAAGCTATTGCCACTTGCAGCAAAATACCATTTCAACATCATCGGTTTCCACCATTACAAATCCTGAAATACAAGAAAAATCTTATGAAGATCCAGATACCCTTATCATCAATGTGCCAAAAGATTACAAATATCATTCTAGCTAACTTTAATGCTAAAGTAGGGTCAGATGTCCCAGGAAGTCCTTGAGAGAAAGGGAGTTGGAAACAGCAACAGCAATCATCACTTACTATTGAAGATTTGTTTGTCTCATAACCTTATCATCAACACTGCATTCTGTTTATCTAAATGCAACAATACTTCATGGATAAACCCTCGCAGCAAACACTGGTATGTAGTAGACTATGTCATTGTAAGGAGAAGAAACAGAAAGGATGTAAGAGTGATAAACGCAATATGTGATGCAATGTCAGGTTGATGATTGTGGTTATTGTTAATGTTTGTGAATTGTTTTTGTGACTGTTGCTCTAATTTATGAATTATTGTGCTGTTTGGTTTTCATCATTGCTACTGCTGTTTATTGTCTCCATGTTTTTTTAATTATTTCCCCAATTATACATAAAACCAATATATTTTGATTAAATATGTAAATTTATTTTTTAAAATATTACCTTATGAATCATGTTGGGAGAGAAAATTTAGATGAAAAAAGGGAAAAAATATGAGAGAAAAAAAAACAGAAGAAAATGAAAGTGAATGTAGAATTTATTGCTTTATATTCAGGCTCAATAGTTCTCTCTCTGGATATGGATGGTGGTTTCCATCCAAAGTTAATTAGGATTACCTTGGATTGCTGAATTGCTGAGAAGAACCAAAGCTGTCATAGTTAATCATTGCCCAATCTTGACATTATTCTGTATATTGTATTCCTGGTTCTGCTTGTTTCACTCAGCATCAGGTCACTTAAATCTCCCCAGATCTTTCTAAAATTAGCTTATTCATAATTTTTATAGAACAATAATATTCCATACACATTCATGTACCATAACTTATTCAGCCATTCCCCAACTGATGGATATTCATTCACATTCCAGTTTTCTGCCACTACCAAAAGGGCTGCTACAAACATTTTTACATAGGTAGGTCTTTTCCTCTTTTTTATGATCTCTTTGGGACACACTTCTGGATCAAAGAGTGTGCCTAGTTTGAAAGCCCTTTGGACATAGTTCCAAATTGCTCTCCAGAATGGTGGGATCAATTCACAACTGCACCAACAATGCATTAGTGTCTCAATTTTCCCACATTCCCTGTAACATTTGTCACCATGCTTTCCATCTTAACCAATCTGAGAGGAATAAGGTGATTCTTTAGAGTTATTTTAATTTGAAATTTCATAATCAATAGTGATATAAAACATTTTTTCATATGACTATCAATGGATTTAATTTCATCATCTGATTGTCTGTTCATATACTTTGAGCATTTATCAATTAGGGAGTGAATTATATTCTTATAAATTTGGTACAATTTTTATGTATTTTGGAAATGAGGCCTTTACAGAAATACTGGCTTTGTCCTTCCCTTTTAATCTTGGTTATGTTGGTTTTGCTTGCGCAACACCTTTTTAATTTAATGTAATGAAAGTTGTCTATTTTGCATTTCATAATGTTCTCTAGTTACTCTTTGGTCATAAATTCCTTCAAATATCTGATAGTTAAAGATCCCTTGCTCTCCTAATTTATTTATAGTATTACCCTTTAAACCCAAATCATGTACCCATTATGACTATTTTTTCATATGGAGTGTGAGATGTAGGTGTATACTGAGTTTCTGACATATTATTTTTTCAGTTTACCAAGCAATTTTTGTGAAATAGTAATTTCTTACCTCAGAAGCTGGAGTTTGGGGTTTAACAAATACTAAATTACTCTAGTTATTGATTATTGTATTGTGTGTATCTAACCTATTTCACTAATCCGACATTCTATTTCTTAAACAGTACAACTGCTTCTCTAAAACAGCATTTTAGGTCTGGTACTATAAGGCCAAAATACATTGCATATTTTTTCATTAATCCCAAATACATTCTTGACTTTTTGTTCTTTCAAATGAATTTTGTTATTATTTTTCTAGCTCTATAAAATATTTTGGCAATTTAATTGGTACATCACAGAACAAGTAGCTTAATTTAGGTGGAATTGTCATTTTTATTATATTAGTTCAGTCTACCTATTAGCAAATGATATTTTCCATTTGTTTAGATCTGACTTTGTGTGAAAAAAAATTGTAATTGTGTTCATATAATTCCTGGGTGTGTTTTGATAGATAGATACCAAAATATTTTATTTTGTCTATAGTTATTTTAAAATGGGATTTCTCTTTCTAACTCTTGATGCAAGGCTTAACTAGTAACATAAAAATGCTAATGACTTGTGTGGATTTATTTTATATCCTGCAAATTTGCTAAAATGGTTGTTTCGAGTAGGTTTTTGGCTTGTTCTCTAGGATTCTCTTAGTATACCATCTTATCATCTGACTGCGAAAGTCAACATCTTTAGTCCAATATTGACTAATAATAGTGATAATGGGCATCTATATTTCATTCCTGATCTTATTGGAAATGCATGTAGCTTTTTGTTGGTTTCAGATAGATGCTACATATCACTTTAAGGAAAACTTCATTTATTCTTTTGCTTTCTAGTATTTTAATAGGAATGGATGCTATATTTTTTCAAAAGCTTTTTCTGCATAATTAAAATTATCATATGATTTCTGTTGGTTTTGTTATGGTATCACATGTCAATAATTTTCCTGATATTGAACCACCAATGCATTTCTGATATAACACCCACTTGGGCATAGGGTATTATCTTGCTGATAGTTTGTTATGATGTCTTTCTAATTTTAAAATTAAGATCTTTGCATAAATAAGAGTAGAGAAAGAGATTAAAGGAATAAGATTAGGTAATGAGGAAATCAAACTGTCACTCTTTGCAGATGATATGATAGTATATTTAGAAAAACCCAGAGAGTCTAATAAAAAGTTATTAGAAATAATTCACAACTTTAGCAAAGTTGCTGGATACAAAATAAATACACATAAATTCTCAGCATTTTTATATATCACCAACAAAATGCAACAGCAAGAGATACAAAGAGACATTCCATTCCAAACAAATATTGAGAGTATAAAATATTTGGGAATCCATCTACCAAAGAAAATTCAGGAATTATTATGAGCAAAATTACAAAACACTTGCCACAAAAATAAAGTCAGATTTAAATAATTGGAAAGATATTCAGTGCTTGTGGATAGGCTGAGCGAATATAATAAAGATGACAATACTCCCTAAACACATCTATTTATTTAGTACTATACCAATCAGACTCCCAAGAAACTATTTTAATGATCTAGAAAAAATAACAACAAAATTCATATGGAAGAATAAAAGGTGGAGAATTTCAAAGGAACTAATGAAAAAAAAAAAAAAAAGTCAGGTGAATGTGGTCTAGCTGTACCTGATCTAAAGCTATATTATATAGCAGCAGTCACCAAAACCATTTAGTATTGGCTAAAAAATAGACCAGTCTATCAGAGGAACAGATTAGGTACAAAGGACAAAAAGGGGACATCTATAGCAATCTAGTGTTCGACAAACCCAAAGATATCAACATTTGGGATAAAAATTCATTATTTGAAAAAAAAAACTGTTGGGAAAACTGGAAGTTAGTATGGCAGAAATTAGATATGGATCCACACTTAACACCATATACCAAGATAAGATCAAAATGGGTCCATGATTTAGGCATAAAGAATGAGATCATAAATAGATTAGAGGAACAGAGAATAGTCTACCTCTCATACCTGTGGAGGAGGAAGAAATTTATAACCAAAGGAGAACTAGAGATCATTATTGATCTCAAAATAGAAGATTTTTATTACATCAAACTAAAAAGTTTCTGTACAAACAATACTAATGCAAACAAGATTAGAAGGGAAGTAACAAATTGGGAAAATATTTTTAAAAGGAAAAGTTCTGACAAAGGTCTCATTTCCAAAATATATAGAGAACTGACCCTAATTTATAAGAAATCAAACCATTCTCCAATTGATAAATGGTCAAAGGATATGAACAATTCTCAGATGATGAAATTGAAATTATATCCACTCATATGAAAGTGTTCCAAATCACTACTGATCAGAGAAATGCAAATTAAGACAGCTCTGAGATACCACTACACACCTGTCAGATTGGCTAAGATGACAGAACAAATAATGATGAATGTTGGAGGGGATGTGAGAAAACTGGGACACTAATACATTGTTGGTGGAGCTGTGAAAGAATCTGGCCATTCTGGAGAGCAATTTGGAACTATGCCCAAAAAGTTATCAAACTGTGCATACCCTTTGATCCAGCATTGTGGCTATTGAGCTTATATCCCAAAGAAATACTGAGGAGGGGAAAGAGACTTGTATGTGCCAAAATGTTTGTGGCAGCCCTTTTTGTAGTGGCTAGAAACTGGAAGATGAATGGATGTCCATCAATTGGAGAATGGTTGGGTAAATTATGGTATATGAAGGTTATGGAATATTATTGCTCTGTAAGAAATGACCAGCAGGATGAATTAAGAAAGGTTGGGAGAGACTTACATGAATTGATGCTGAGTGAAATGAGTAGAACCAGAAGATCGCTGTACACTTCAACAACAATGCTGTATGAAGATGTATTCTGATGGAAGTGGACATCTTCAACATAAAAAGATCCAACTCAATTCCATTTGATCAGTGATGGACAGAAACAACTACACCCAGAGAAGGAACACTGGGAAGTGAATGTAAATTGTTAGCACTACTGTCTATCTACCCAGGTTACTTATACCTTCGGAATCTAATACTTAATGTGCAACAAGAAAATTGGATTTACACAAATATATTGTATCTAGGTTATACTGTAACACATGTAAAATGTATGGGATTGCCTGTCATCTAGGAGAGGGAGTAGAGGGAGGGAGGGGAAAATTTGGAAAAATGAATACAAGGGATAATTTTATAATAAAAAAATTACTCATGCATATATATTGTCAAAAATTTATAATTATAAAATTAAAAAAATAAATTATATAGAAAAATAAGATGCAAAAAAAAAGGTCTTTGCATAGATATTCACTAGGGAGATTGTTCTGTAATTTTTGTTTCTTTTTAATTAATGGTAAGTTCACCCTTTTCATTTTTAATGCTGTTTGTTTTTGTCCCTTTCCTATTTTAATCAAATTTACTTTTATTTTCATAAAAACAGCAACTAGTTTTATTAATTAGTTCAATAATTTTCTTAGTTTTAATTTTATTGAACTCTCCATTGATTTTCTAGTTTCATATTTAATTGGGGGTTTAATCTGTTCTTTTTTCTACCTTTTTTAGTTGCATGCCCAATTTGTTGTCCTTCTCTTTCTCTGTTTTATTTATATAACTGCTTAGAAATATGAAATTTCCCCTAAGAAATACTTTGCCTGCATCCCATAGGTTTTGGTATATTGTCTCATTATTGTCATTTATTGTCATTCTCTTGGATGACATTATTGATTTTTTTACCATTTATTCTTTAGAATTAGATTATTTAATTTCCTATTGGTATTTAGTCAATCTTTCTCTGGTTCTTTACAGAATGTAATTTTTATTGTGTCATGATGTAGAAAAGAAACATTTATTATTTCTGCCATTCTGCATTTGTTTGAGATATTTTTATGTCCTAATATATAATCAGTTTTTTTACATACATGCCATGTAGTACTGAGAAAAAGGCATAATTCTTTCTATCCCTATTCAATGTTCTCTAGAGATCTATTTTATCTAATTTTTTTATAAAATTCTATTAACCTCCCTAGCTGCTTTCTTGTTTATTTTTTTAATTATATTTATAATTCTCAGAAAGTGAGGTTGAGGTCCCCTACTAGTATAGTTTTGCTATCCATTTCTTCCTTTACCTGGTTTTATATCTTCTCTAAGAATTTATATACATTTAGTATCAATACTATTTCATTGTCTATGGTACTCTTTAACCAGATAATAGTTTCCTTTTTGATCTCTTTTAATTAGATCTATTTTTACTCTTGCTTTATATGAGATCAGAATTGCTACTCCTGCTTTTTTGCTTCAGTTGAAACATAATAAATTCTGCCACAACCTTTTACCATTACTCTGTATGTATCTCTCTGCTTCAAATGTGTTTCTTGTAAACAACATATTATAGAATTGTTTTTTAATCCACTTTGCTATTTGCTATTTGCTATTTGCTTCCAATTTGCCAGAGTTCATTGCATTTACATTCACAGTTATGATTACCTGCTGTGTATTTCCCTCCAATCTATTTTCTCCCCGGTATATACTTTTGTTCTCTCTTTCCTTCCTATCCTTTCTTAGTAGTGTTTTCTTTCTAACCTATCCCACCTTCAAGCTGCCCTACCTTCTATTATCCCTCTTCTCTTCTCTTACCCTTTTCTCCTAGTTTTTTCTTCCCTCCATTCTATCCAAACTCTCCTTTTGCTTTCCTTTCTTCTTCTACTTCATTATAGGGTAAGATAAATGTGTGTATCACATGGAGTGAATATGTCATTTTCATTCCCTTATTGAGCCAAAATTGATGACATTAAGCTTCAGACAATGCTCACCCCCTCCCTTCTTTCCCTCTATTGAAATAGGTTTTTTGTGCCTGTTTATACAATCTAGTTTATCCCATTTTACTTCCTTTCCTTTATTCGCAGTACAATTATTTTTGTATCTCTTAATGGATTTTTCTTTGATATTATCACATCAGAGTCAATTCATACCCACACCCTCTCTCCATGTATGTCCCAACTAACGGTTCCAACAAAAAGAATACAGTTCTCCAGAATTACAAGTATCATTTTCCCATCTAGAGATGCAAACAGTTCTCTTTAAATAATGTTTTTCACCAGTATGTCTTTTTATGCTTCTAATGAGCCCTGTTTTTGAAGGTCAAAATTTCTATTTAGTTTTTTTTTTCTATATAAATACTTGAAAGTCCCTTACTTCTTTGAAGATCTATCTTCTCTCCTGAAAGATGATGCTCAGTCTCAGTAGGTAGTTTATTCTTGCTTGTAATCCCAGGTTCTTTGCCTTGTGGAATTTTGCACTTCAGACCATCTGATTCTTTATTGTAGAAGCTTCCAGATCCTGAGTAATCCTGATTGTTGCTCCTTGTTATTTGAATTATTGTTGTTTTTTTTTATGGCAACTGTAGTATTTTTTTTAATTTATACTTCTGGAGTTTTACAACAATATTTCTTGGGGTTTTCCTTGTATGGTTTCCTTCTGGAAGTGATCAGTGGATTCTTTCAATGACCATTTTGCCCTAACATATTAGGGCAATTTTCCTTGATGATCTCTAGAAGAATGCTATCCAGGCTCTTTTTTTTTTTTTTGGTTGTAGCCTTCAGATAAATGAATAATTTTAAATGGTCTCTCCTGAATCTATTTTCCATGTTTGGCTGTCTTTCTTTTTTTTTTTTTTTTTAATTTTTTTTTTATTATATATATATATATATATATATATATATATATATATATATATATATATATATATATATATATATATATATATATTTTATAATATTATCCCTTGTATTCATTTTTCCAAATTACCCCCCCTCCCTCTATTCCCTCCCCCCGACGACAGGCAATACCATACATTTTACATGTGTTACAATATAGTCTAGGTACAATACATGTGTGCGAATATCATTTTCTTGTTGCACAATAAACTTGGCTGTCTTTCAAATGAGGTATTTTACATTTTCTTCCATTTATTTTTATTCTTCCTAGTTGTTGTTGTTGTTGTTGTTGTTGTTGTCATTTTTGCATTTGGTCAATTGTATTTTTTAAGGAATAGTTTTCTTTTTTCAAGCAGTAGATCCTTGCTTGTATACCTCTCATTTCTTTTCCCATTCCCTTTCTTATTTGCCTTTTTAAATCTTTTATGTGCACTTTCAATAAGCCACTTTGGGCTTGAAACCAATTCATATCACCCATTGAGATTTCTCAAGTAGGAATGTTGTCCTCTTCTGATTTGTTGTTTTGGTCTACTCTGTCATCATTGTAGCTTTCTATGATTAAGATTATTTTCTGTTTCTTGCTCATTTTCTTTCTTTTCCCCTATTTTGTGACTTTTAACTTCTAGGTTACAAGGGATATAATGCCAATTTTTTTGTGCCTTGGCTTTGAAAACAGAGAGCCCTTTCTGTTTGGCATCTTTTTCACAGTAGTTTTACCTGCTCTCTTAAGGTAACTACCTACTTTTCCTAGTTGGCAATTTAACTCCTATGCTAGGACTGGAGGCTGTCCCACTTGTTTGCTCTGCTATGGAGTTAAGGCCAAGGACATCAACTGCTAATCTTCTGTGATTTAAACTCTCTCACTGGCTTTCCTAGATACATCTGAACTGGGCTGAACACTTCTTTTACCTTACCGAGACTGACCTTTCTTGATGTCCTTCTAATCTGCCTTGAGTTGTAGAGTAGTTTTATTCCATTAGACTCTGTTCAAAGGCTTGATTTCATATGGTTTTCGAGAAATACCTGGTCACATAGGATTCCATTGTTCAACCTCTGCTGTTGATTTCATTCTTCCTCAGTAATTAATCCTTAATGATTAGTCATTTGCATAATAAAAGCTTTTATTATTTTTTTCTTTTAAGCTTATACTTTTTTAAAAGTAAAGTGTTGCATGCAGCATGAATTCAAACAATGGTATATGTTATTTGTCGACAATAGGCAGTATTACAAGGTGGGAAGGGAAGAAAGGCAGAAGAGAGAGGATATTTAGTATTTCATTGTCATAAAAACTATGTGATGTGGAAACTCTCTCCACCAAAGCACATTTTCCATAACTTAAGAGACTCAGAGAGTTGCCTAGATATTGGGCTCAAACTCAAATAGAAACAGAGAGTATTAATATACACACAAGAATCCCTGATGATCTCATGTAGACTTACTTTTTATTGTTTTTTATTTATTTTGTAAAATATCTCTCAATTACATTTCAGTCTGGTTTGAGTTCCATTTGGGAGTGTTGACATCTCAAGCTAGTGCTCTGACAGGTGAAACAATTTGGCTAACATCACAATACCATAAACCAAGTAAAAAATTGAATTCAAGTTGTCCTGACTTTACAGCTGGCTTTCTATGTTGGCATACTGCCTCTCAGCGTATGAATAGAACTAACTGATCCAGAAATAAGAAATCATGAGTTCTAATCTTAATGCCATCACTTACTTGAACTAATCATTTCACCTTTTTAATCTAAATTTATTCATCAACAAATGTGAATAATACCCAGTTAGCAAACTTTAGAGGGATCTGGAATTTATAATTGTGTATGCTGTGTGAACTCAAATGCAATAATAACTTATTCCTTTATTATAAATTAACAGATACATGTAGGTGCAAAGAGGCAATATAGAAGAATGCATAGTGTTGGATTTAGAATCAGAAAAGTGTCACATCTTTAATACTTTTTTTGTATGACTATGAGCAAATCACTAACAGCTCTCTGTAGTTCAATTTTTTATCTGTAGAAAGGGACTAATAAAATTTGTAGTAAAACCCACACCTGCTGAGGCTGAAATGGAATTACACATGTTCTGAATTGGTCAGACTCAGGCCATTTCCCTAATATTGTAGGTTCATGGGACACTCATTGATTATTTAACAATTAATAAAAAAATTGTTTATTCATAAAACAAAAAAGATTCAATAATGGTAATCATCAAAAACAGCTTGAGTTCATTCATCTGAGAAAAGATCTGTCTTTAACTATCATGTACCAATATCCAGATATTCCAGCATCCCTGAAACAACCAACTCTCAAAAACTGTTTCAATACCTTTTAAGGAAAAAAAAATAACAAGACCAAAATAAAAACCTAATTTGAATGGGGAAAGAGTGGAGGAAATAAGCTATTTTTTATGTACATAAGGTGCTCTACAAAATTTACTGTGCTATAGATATATCAGTTGCTATTATCTATCTATCTATCTAGTCTATCATACTTCACATAAAATCAATTGTTCTTTCTGAATATGAGATAAGTTGTTTCTATTAAATGAACTAGTTGCCATTGTAATTCTTCTGATATTCTCATATTCCCTTTTCTGTGATGTGAAAGACAGATTTAAAAATTGTATGTGTTTCTAAAAGACAGACTGTTCTAACAGATGAAAATTACAATAAGAAAAATGTGTCTCAACATTTGAAATAATTTCCTATGTATTAGAACCAACCAAATTAGAAATGAACTGCCTTAGGAATTGGTAAGTTCCTTGCCACTTGAATGGGATGACCACTTATAGAAGAGATAACAGTAATTAAAAGAAGATGCACTATATATCAATCTATGTATTATATGATTTTGCAACTGAGAGCTAATGACTAGTGAAAGATTATGTCTAATTAATGATATTTTTACAATTACAATTGAGTTTTAAGTTGTCATTGCATTCAGAGAGAAAAATCTCTGAAAAAAATTTGCCTATTTGTATCTTTCAATTGAGTAGAAGGAAATAAACCTCTGCATTCAAATCTCATTATTTCCTTATCTATTGTTGAGAATGGGGATAAAAAAAAAATCAAACAAAGAAACAAACAAAAAAACAACAACAATAACAACAACTGCATGACTCATTCATGAAACATTCATAGATTTAAATCCAAAAGGTGAGTACAAAGCCTTTCAATCTGAATTTTCATTTTATAGAATACTGTAGTTAAATGATTTGCCCATATCTACTTGGCATTTCCCATCCTTCCTTCTATTTCTATCTTTAAATTACTTATGATTTAGATGCTTAAATCATTTAACTTACAATATAATGACTTCTGCCTCATGCAATTTTAACAGAGTCCACATCATAATTCCTGTTTGTTTTTTCCTCATTGAGTATATAGATCTAGTTACTTTTTCCTCTACATCAGGAATATCTTAGTGTTAGAACTGACACTCTCATAGAGAAAGCTTCTCAGTATTAAGACTTTTTTCTCCCTGGGGATGAAGATGCATCATTTTCTACTACTCCTTGAAGGTCAAATAGCTATAATCATATTTATGATATTCTTAGTAGTGAATTTGACAAAGAGGTCATCAAGAAAAATGCCACCAATGACACCAAAGGTAAAATAGTGTGCGCCACTATTAAAGTTACTTAATACTATTTGACTATGTTGACAAACATGTTCTTCATGGGTCCCATTGATTCATCTCTTCAATTGATGAATTATATTTGCCATATTTCTCCAGAAATCAGGTCTGATGCACAATAGATATGTGGGAAATAAGAACACAAAAGAACACATCTGAACTTCCCATTCAGTTATTGGATGTCTACTTACAGCTCACATCATCAGTGGAAGTGTAGAGATGTTTAGGAAAACACCTACTTATAGTATCACAGCCCCTACTCAAGGGTTACTCTACTATCTTCTGACGTGTCATAGTTTGTCGTAATGAATCCTTCCACAATATCACCATTATCTTTGGTTACATTACCAAGAGGAACAAACAGTAGTTGAAGAAGAAACATTAGTCATAGTTTTAATAGAATTAATATATTTCTTGTTATAAACTCCCCTCATAAAGACAGGGGCATCAGTAGAAGTAGAGATTTTGATACTCTTAGAATGGATGCTAGTCATGATGAAAAAAAGAGAGAACTAGATTTATTACTAGGAGAGATTGATGGATCAAGTAAAGATGATTTTGTTTTTGCTTTTTGTTTGTTTGTTTTTACTCTGATGGGGAAAAAATATTGCCCCTGCTCTCAAAGTGCTTACATTCTAACTTGATAGACAGCATTCAATGACTCTTTAAGAGTGACTCGGCCTTTTCATAGGTGTTTAAGACCCCAGTGGATTCAGCTATATATTTATCCTTAGCATCTCCCATTTGATAATGATGGAATCATTTTCCTACAAGACAATAATGGATTTTTATTGAATTAAAGACTTGTTCCTTTTTGATATTCAGTGTACTTGAGCTCATGTTGGGTGGAATCTTATTGAGATCACATCAGTTCCATCTAAAGACACTGCAGCTCTAATGACTATGTGACCAATACAGCTTTAGATAATACATATGCTTTGCATGCCTTACTAGGATAAAAAGCCAGCAAAGAAAAGAAGATTGTGATTGGACAGAAATGAGGAGACTAAAAACCTAACTAGAAGTGAGTACAAAAAATGAAAGCAACGAAAGGTTCTCAATAGTATCAAAAGCTACAGAGAGGTCAAGAAAGATGAAGACTGAGTAAAGAATATTATATTTGGCAATTCACTGGTCATTGGTAACTTTGGAAAGAATAGTTTCAGTTGAATGACAAAGTCAGCAACCATATTGTATATAGACTAAAGAAAAATTGAGAGTAAAATAAATGGACACATTAACCACAGATGGCCTTCTCAGGGATGTTAGTTACGAAGAAAAAAGAAGAGATACATATTTATTACTAGGAGAAATGCATTGATCAAGTAAAGGGATTTTTGTTTTTGTTTTTGATTTTTGTTTGTTTGATTTTACTCTGAATGGAAAAAAAAATGTCCCTGCTCTCAAAGTACTTACATTCTAATGTGAGAGAGAACATTCAAATAACCATTGCACTTCAGGGAGGAGAATATTCCATATAAGTGGAAAAAGCAATGAAAATCTACCAAGTTGAGATACAGATGATGTGTGAAGAACAGCATAAGGACCAATGTTTCTAGATAGTAGAATCTGAAAAGACCAATAACATGAAAAAAAAATAAATCTAAAAGAAGTAAAATATATGCATATGGATGTTTTTCATTACCCTTTAAGGAAAATAAACATAGAGTAGTCTTTGCAGCAGGACAGTTATTAGATATAACTCCTACCAGCAAAAAGGCTATATAATAGACTTGCCAAGAAAAAAAGATTTTGTTTTTAAATTCAGACTTGAAAATTAAGAATTAAGTTGTCATATTATGACATCATGACACTAACATAAGAGTAGAGATCTAGAAATAGAACACGCCTCAGGAACTATCTGTTCCAAATTATTTTTAAGCAGATGAGTAAACTGAGGCAAAAGGAGGGCATTGTTCAATGTGTAATATTAGATGTGGAATAATTTCATAAAAACTTTAAGTCTACTCAAATGTATAAATTTTATATATTTGGAATGTGAAGATAATCTAATGCCAACATCCTCTTTTTCCTTTTATTCTTAGTACATTTCCTAAGGCTGCTCCTTTCTACCATTTTCACACTGGCTGCACAAGGCTTAAAAAGGATAGTATCTCTTTCCTGAGCTTCTGAAGTATATAAATGGAAAATCATCATTAAGTCTCTTCTGAAAATAATAGAATTTCTCTTGACAGGCCAGCAGACGATTTTGATCTTGGCACCTAGTGTGAATTTGTCAATATGTAAAGAAGAAAATAAGAAATAAGGTCCAGGACAACTCATAATAGTTTTTTTGACATTTTTACATGTGGGTATTAGGGAAATACTTATCAACTAACCCTTTCCAAAATAGCATGTTTATGTGTAAATAATTTCAAACTCTTCCTTCTCCTATCCTAGCATGCCCTTGGATTTTGACCAATGAGCATACATTTATCACCTGCAACTGCTTAAGAGTTGAAGCAAACTACCATTTTTATTAGACATGCCATTCATTCACTGTCATTATTATGCATTCTATATCAAGTACATTTCAGAAATATTTGTATTTTAAACTTGTCTTCTGCAAACTGTCACAAATCAATGGCTTTTTTAAAAGATAGTATTTTGAAATAAAATAAATCCCTTATAATACATTATAAAATTCACAACACATCATGAAAAATGAAAGCAACACTTTCATAATTTTCTCATGTAAACAATATATATTCCAGTCTCCACTTTGGAGACTCGTTTCCATTGCATGAAATTTTATTTTTGGAATCTTTCTGAATTGTAAAAGTGACTTCTATTATACTTTATTTAATTGACATCTTACATTAAAAGTCATTTTAATAACTTTTTGGGACAATTTTAATTATTCCTTCATTATCTTCTACTTGAGAGGGATGAGAGTCTTAATAATGTGTTTTTCCTACTATGTTTTTTTTTAAAAATAGCCCTCAGAAAGAATGACTGTGAATAGACTTTGAGGCCAGAATGAGGAGGCTTCTTTCCGTTGTGAACAAGGATAGACCATAAATGAAAAGTGACATGACACATTAAAAGAGATAGAGCTGGGAGGGATTCTGGGAAGATGATGGAGTAGGTGAGTAATTATTTTATTAAGGCATTTTAATTACAAAGCATATGCATAGGTAATATTTCCAACATTGATGCTTACATAACCTTTTGTTGCAAGTTTTCCTGTTCTTCCCCCCTCCTCCTCCCTTAACTGCCAGGTAGTCCAATACATGTTAAATATGTTGAAATCCATGTTAGATCCATATGTGTATACATATTTGTAGAGTTATCTGGTTGTGCAAAAAAAAAATCAAATCAAGAATGAAGAAAATGAAAAACTGAGAAAAAAAAAAGCAAAATGCAAGCAAATGGCAATAGGGAGAGTGACAATGCTACATTGTGTTCTACCCTCTTTTCCCATGGTTCTCTCTCTGGGTGTAGATGGTTCTCTTCATCACTGCACAAATGGAATTTGTTTGAATCATCTCAATATTGAAGAGAACCACATCTGTCAGAATTGATCATCATATAGTCTTGTTGTTGCCATGCATAATGATCTCCTGGTTCTGTTTATTTCA
The DNA here is from genome assembly GCF_048593235.1 of Sminthopsis crassicaudata. Classification (NCBI taxonomy): domain Eukaryota; kingdom Metazoa; phylum Chordata; class Mammalia; order Dasyuromorphia; family Dasyuridae; genus Sminthopsis; species Sminthopsis crassicaudata. The sequence goes on from NC_133618.1 coordinate 298,548,973, forward strand.
CTTTGCATCAGTTTATGTAAGTCTCTCCAAACTTGTCTATATTCATCCTGCTGGGTAAAGGGTTGAAACTTTGAATAGGTTCACTTGAATCAAACAACCAAGCACTTAAAGCTAATTAACTATTGGACAATGACTCTATTAGCATATGTTTGGAATTGCTTTTCTCTCAGTTAATGCTGGCTCAATGTTTGGGGTTAAGAGATTTGTAGGTAAGGATGAGGGAGTGGGGTGAGAGAAGCAAGAGAACTTCACCTGGCAGCAGTTCCAGGGGAAGGGAGGTTGGTGGAAAGCTTGTGGCAGTTTGTCTGTCTCCTTCACTTCTCCCCCTGAAGACCAAGGACTTTTACTTATCCTGACTCAGCTGTTCTTGAGGCCTCCAGGGACCTAGCCTGGACTTAACACTGCTGTTTTTTTTTTTTTTTTGTTTGTTTGTTTGTTTGTTTTTTAGAGAACATATTCCATAGCATTCGTATACCATATTTTATTCAGCTATTCTCTAATTGACAAGAATCTACTCAGTTTCCAATTTCTTGCTACTACAACAAAGGTTGCCACAAACATTTTTGCACATGTGTGTCCCTTTCCCTCTTTTAAGATCTCTTTGGGATATAATACAGAAGAAACATTGCTAGATCAAAGGGTACACACAGTTTGCTAACTTTTTGAGCATAATTCCAAACTGCTCTCCAGAATGGTTGAATACATTCAGAATTCCCCCAACAATGTATCAGTGTCCCAGTTTTCCCACATCTCCTCCAACATTCATCATTATCTTTTCCTGTCATCTTACTTAATCTGACAGGTGTGCAGTGATATCTCAGAGTTGTCTTAATTTGCATTTTTCTAATCAATAGTGATTTGGAGCATCTTTTCATGCATCTACAATAGTATCAATTTCTTCAACTTTTGTTCATATCCTTTAACCATTTATCAATTGGAGAATGGCTTGAACTATTATAAATTTGAGTCAGTTCTCTACTTTATATTCTATATATATTTTAGAAATGAGGGCTTTATCAGATCCTTTGGATGTAAAAATATTTTCCCAGTTTATTGCTTCCCTTCTAATCTTGTCTGCATTAGTTTTGTTTGTATAAAACTTTTGCACTTAATATCATCAAAATAATCTATTTTATGATCAATAATGATCCCTAGTACTTCATTGATCACAAATTCCTTCCCCCTCCACAAATCTGACAGGTAAACTATCCTATGTTCTTCTAATTTTTTATAGTATCATTCTGTACATCTAGATTATGAACCCATTTTCACCTTATGGTGTTAGATGTGGGTCTAAGCCTACTTTCTGCCATACTAGTTTCCAATTTCCTCAGAAGTTTTTGTTAAGTAGTGAATTCTTATCCCAAAAGGTGAAGCTTTTCAGTTTGTCAGATACTAGATTGTAATACTCATTGGCTATTTTTTTTTATGAGCCTAACCTATTCTACTGATCAACTAGTCTATTTCTTAGCCAGTACTAAATGGTTTTGATGACTGCTGCTTTATAATATAATTTTATATCTGGTACAGCTAAGCCACCTTCATTTGCTTTTCTCTTCATTAATTCCTTTGAAATTCTTGACCTTTTGTTCTTCAAGATGAATTTTGTTGTTATTTTTTTTTTAGTTCAGTAAAATAATTCCTTGGGAGTTTGATTGGTATAGCAATAAATAAATAGATTAGTTTAGGGAGTACTGTCATCTTTATTATATTTGCTCGACCTATTAAAAAGCACTTGATATTTTCCCAATTGCTTAGATCTAACTTTATTTGTGTGGAAAGTTTATTGTAGTTTTGCTTATATAATTCCCGACTTATCTTGGCAGATAAATTCCCAAATATTTTATATTATCAACAGTTATTATATTTTATTAAATTTCTCCCTTTTCAAAAAATTAATTAATTGATTAATTATTTTTTTACAAACATTTTATGCATAGGTAAGTTTTCAGCATTGACAATTGTTTCAAACTTTTGTTTCAACCTTTCCCCTCTTTTCCCCTTCCTCTTCCCCCAGATGGCAGGTTGACCAATACATTTAATTATGTTAAAGTATAAGTTGAATACAATATATGTATACATGTCCAAACAGTTATTTTGCTGTACAAAAAGAATCAGACTTGAAACAGTGTACTATTAGCCTGTGAAGGAAATAAAAAATGTAGGCAGACAAATATAGAGGGATTGGGAATTCTATGTAGTGGTTTATAGTCAACTCCCAGAGTACTTTCACTGGGTGTAGCTGGTTCAGTTCATTACTGCTCTATTGGAACTTATTTGGTTCATCTCATTGTTAAAGAGGGCCTCATCCATCAGAATTGACCATCATATAGTTTTGTTGTTGAAGTATATAATGATTTCCTGGTCCAGCTCATTTCACTCAGCATCAGTTCATGTAAATCTCTCCAGGCCATTCTGAAATCATTCTGTTAGTCATTTCTTATAGAAAAATAATATTCCATAATATTCATATACCAAAATGTATTCAGCCATTTTCCAGTTGATGGTTATCCACTTAGTTTCCAGTTTCTGGCCACTACAAAGAAGGCTGTCACAAACATTCTTGCACATATAGGTACCTTTCCCTTTTTAAAAATCTCTTTCAAATATAAGCCCAGTAGTAATGCTGCTGGATCAAAGGGTATGCAGAGTTTTATAACTCTTTGAGCATAGTTCAAAATCACTTTCCAGAATGGCTGGATGTATTCACAATTCCACCAACAATGTATAAGTGTCCCAATTTTCCCACATCCCCTCCAGCATTCTGCATCATCTTTCCCTGCCATTCTGGCCAATCTGACAGATATGTAGTGGTATCTCAGAGTTGCCTTAATTTTCATTTTTTCTGATTAATAATGACTTGGAGCAGCTTTTCATATGGCTAGAAATAGCTTCAATTTCTTCGTCTAAGAATTGTCTGTTCATATCCTTTGACCATTTATCAATTGGAGAATGGCTTGATTTCTTATAAATTAGAGTAAATTCTCTATATATTTTGGAAATGAGGCCTTTATCAGAACCTTTGATTGTAAAAATGTTTTCCCAATTTGTTACTTCCCTTCTAATCTTGTCTGCATTAGTTTTGTTTGTACAAACATTTTTTTTTTAAATTTGATATAATCAAATTTTTCTATTATGTGATCAATAATGACCTCTAGTTCTTCTTTGGTCATAAATTCCTTTCTTTTCCACAGGTCTGAGAGGTAAACTATGCTCTTATAATTTATTTATAATCTCATTCTTTTTTTCTAGTTCTTTTTTGTTTATTGTTTTGTTCAGATGAAATTAATTCAAATATATTCTTATTTAATAATTGTTCCTTTTTTAGCTTTAATAATAAAAATCCCTGTAGTCAATTTGGGATATTTTTAAAAAGAGAGGTATCACTATTAAGAGTATTTAATACTAAAATGTCTTAATATTTGATCTAACAGGAAATGATTTGTTTTATAACATTTTCCTTAAGAGATTTTATTAATCATAAAAATGCATTTTTTTTCATTATAGCTTTTTATTTACAAGATATATGCATGGGTAATTTTACAACACTGAAAATTACCAAACCTCTTGTTCTAATTTTTCCCCTCCTTCTCCCCACCCCCCACCCTCAGATGGCAGGTTGACCAATACATGTTACATATGTTAAAGTATAAATTAAATACAATATATGCATACATGTCCAAACAGTTATTTTGCTGTACAAAAAGAATCAGACTTTGAAATAGTGTATCATTAACCTGTGAAGGAAATAAAAAATGCAGGTGGACAAAAATAGGGGTATTGGGAATATAATCTCATTCTTTATGCCTAGGTCATGAATCCATTTTGACCTGATCTTGGTGTATAGTATTAAGTGTGGGTCAATGCCTAGTTTCTGATAATTCTGCTAATTTTTGCTGATTTCTGTTAATTTCCAATTTTCCCAGCAATTTTTGTCAAACAGTGAGTTCTTATCCCAAAATCTGGAGTCTTTGGGTTTGTCAAACACTAGATTATTGATGTTATTGGCTGTTTTTTCCTTTGAACCTAACATATCCCACTAATCAACTAATCTATTTCTTAGCCAATACCAAATGGTTTAGCTCTCTTTTAAGATCCTTTTTGATTTCTTCCAAGAGAGCCTTGTGTGATGGGGATTATATCATCTTCTTGGGCTTCATCTGAAGATAATCTGCCTTTGGTCTCTCCAGGGTTTGAAATCTATTCTTCTCTTTTATCATAAAAGCTGTCAATTGTTAGAGTCCTCTTTACTTTTTTATTCATTTTTTCAAAGTTAAGTTAAAGTCTGCCTTTAGAGCAGGAGAGGTTTTCCAAGCAACTGCAGCTGTGCTGGTTCAGTGCTGATTCACTGCAGGTGATGGATGGTTTTGGCCAGGTCCCCATAGATTCTGGCCTTTTGGGATTGTGTTGGATATTTTCTAACTTCTCTGCTGATGTACTGGCTTGCAACCAGTTCAAAGTAGCCAACACTGCTTTAGATTCTTGTAGGTTCCTCCCCTTGGAGATTCTCTGCCACATAGACTCTGCAATACTGGGTGAGTCAGCAGTACCCCAGGGCTTTATTCTGGCTGTGCTGGCATTTGTGGTCAACTGTTTATATTAGGCTGCCTCCCTCCTGTTTCAGATTAAAACAGATCTTTTCTTGTCTGTTTTCCCCTGTAAATTCTCCACACTGAGACTGCAAGGCCCTGGGCTCTAAACTGTCTGCACTGGTGTTTGTACTCAGCTACTTGCCCTGGATGCCTCCCTCTTGTTTCCAATTGAAACAGACCTTTTCAGGGCAGCTAGGTGGTGCAGTGGATAGAGCACCAGCCCTGAATTCCGGAGGACCCGAGTTCAAATCTGGTCTCAGACACTTAACATTTCCTAGCTGTGTGACCCTGGGCAAGTCACTTAGCCCCAGCCTCAAAAAAAAAAAAAAAAAAAAAAAAAATCTTTGAAATTGTCTTCTGCTGATAATTTGTTGCACTCCCAATATTTGTAAGTTCTGCTGGTCCATAACTAATTCAGAAGCTGGATTTTGTAATTATTGAGAGGGTTGTAAAGAAGGTCAGAGAGAAATGTGTGTCATCTCCGTCATCTTAGTTCTGCCCACTAGGTGAGTAAATTTCAAGCTGTCCAGATTTCTATCACAAATTTGTGCCTCAAGGGAAATATAGACTGGTGGAAAATCAAGACATGGCCACAATGCAGGAATCTTCCTGGTACAACCAGAGAAGATCCAAAGAAAGATCCCAGACTGGGTATTAGCCAGTTTGAAATGCAAATACCTCCTGGCTAGTCACTTAAAAACACCAACTGAGGACTCCTGGGCTAGCTGGGTTTGGTTGGAGCTTCAGCAGGAACCACAGAAACTTTCACCTCCAGTACAGTATGGAGAGTTGGGGTCTGAATCCAGAAAGAATGAAAGAACCTGGGCTAATTAGGAATATCAGGCTGTTGAGACATAACCACTTACTGCAGAAACAGTGGGGCAAGGATGCTGCTAGCTGCTATACTTGCAAGAGTAAGGATCTATTGGTTTGGGTTCCAGGTCAAAAGGGAAAGCTGAAGTGAAGCTAGAGGAATCAACTCGCTACTCCACAATGAGAGGTAATTACACTTATAATACTTCTTAATACTTCTTATTTTAAAAAAAATGAACCTGAAAAGAAGAAATAACCCGAACACAGAAGAACTGGATTCATCTTCAGAGGAGGATAATGGAGTTTTAAAAAGCTTCTTCTACCCCAAAGAGAACATTAAATGGGTCCCAGCCCAAAGGAAATTTGTAGAACAACTCAAAAAATAATTTAAAAATCAAATGAGAAACATTGAGGAAAAAAAATACAAAAATAAAAATAAAAACCATCCAAGAAAAACAAGAAGATTATGAGCGAAAAAATATCCAATTAGAAAAGGATAGACAGATTCTTAATAAAGAAAATAACTCTTTAAAAATTAGAATTGGGCAAGAGGAAGTCAGTGAAGATATCCTAAGAAATCAAGAAATAACAAGACAGATTATAAATAATGAAAAAATAGAACTGAATGTAAAGCATCTTATTACAGAAACAACAGACCAGGAGAACAGATCAAGAAGAAGAAAAAAAACATAAGAATAATTGAACTACCAGAAAACTATGACCAACAAAAGGACCTTGATACAATAATGCAAGGAACAATAATACAAGAAAATTGTTTATGAGTGTGAGGGAAAAATAGAAATAGAAAAAATCCACCAATCATCACCTTAAAGAGATTCTTTGTGGAAAACATATAGTAATAATATTGCCGAATTTTGAATCCCTCAAATCAAAGACAAAATTTTAAAAAAATTTCAAAATTCTGGAGCTACAATTAGAATTGTATAAGATTTATCACAATAAAAAGTCACAGGTCCTGGAATAATGTATACCAGTAATAAAAAAAAAAAAATTAAGCCTGCTGACACAAGTATCATAACTAACACAATTATCCTTAATGTTGATTTTAAAAAATGAACATTCAGTGAATTTGCAGATTTTCAGAACTTTTTTTTGAATCAAACCTGAACTCAATAGAAAATTTAACATATAAGAGCCAATATCCAAGAGTAATTTCAAGGAATTTAACATGGAGAAATAATTTATTACTTTTTTTTATTTGGAAATATATACCATATGTTTATGATTGAAATAAGTAACTGGGTAGATTAAAGGAAAGATTTATGCAAATGAGGTAGAGAGGAAGAATAGACAGTGGTATTAGAGGGGGAGGAGGGCTTATAGTTTTAAAAGCCTTCTCATACTGAGAATAGGTTAAATAGGGATTACTACGTATATATACCATGAAGGGTATACTACTCCACAAAATAAGGGGGGAAAGATAGAGAGGGAAGTAAAAGGTGTAGGGGAAAAGACAAGAGAAGATTCCATGGATGGGGAGAAGTTAAGTAATAACAAAGCAAGTTAAGGAAAAGAATTAAAGTAGAAGAGTTAACAGGAATAGGAAAGAAGAGACATGCACAAACACTCTAATGCACAAACACTCTAACAAAGATCAGGAGTCAAATTTATTAGGAAAAAAAAAGTATGGTAAGTAATCATTGAGCTTAGACAAAGTTAAACTTAAAGATTCAATCAAGCAAGAAATCTACATTATATGTAAACTATACTAATATTGTTTTAGATGCATGTTTACATTACAGTAAATGCATGTATACAGATATATATATATGTGTGTGTGTGTGTGAATACATAATTATATATTCATGTTACTATATGTATGTATGTATGTATATTATATATATTTATGTATATGTTCATAAATCTTTGGATGGTTATGAATGTATATATCTGTGTGTATGTGTGTATGTGTGTCTATGTATATATTAAATATATTTGTGCTTAACTATACCTTGCTTGAAGGAAGTAGTGGTATTAAAAAAAAGAATAATGTAAAAAAAAAGTCCTCAGCAGAGAACAAAAGAACTTACAAGGAAGTAAAGAAAAAATAGATACTTATGAACATAATTTCTCCTTGAACTTGAACTGGAAATTTATTGTTATATATTTTGAATCCTCTTTGATGTTCTGCTATGCACATGACAATGTTCTGTTTCATTTTGTTTGTTTCATTTTATTTTCCTTTTCTTTCTTTTTCTGTTTTTTAATAAGCAGAAAGCTAAAAACAAATAAATAAAAAAGAATAGAACCCCCACATGATCCTCAGAGAATCGTAGAAGAGAATAGGTATCAGATTTTGCTTCCAACTTTTAAGTGATGGTAAAAAGCATGTAATAGAAACTATAGCAAGAGGGAACTAATTATAATAATAATTAGCTGGATTTTTATTCCAGAAAAAGAACTTTAGAGAATTCCAGTAGTGCTCTCTAGGGATGCTTTTCCACCTAACTTTCCTTCCCCAACTTCAGTAATGATTTTCTTCCAGGGATTTATCTTCTCACTTCAGTTAAGAAGCCAGAACATGCTTCTTCTCCTGCAAGGCCACATCCCAGGAGTCTGTAGTCCTACCCTTACTCCTCCAATTGTCTAATAAATAGATTTCTAGTCATACTAAGTGTAGAAGGGAGACTTAAAATATTGAGGACATGGTAAACAGTCACATGGCATTTCTCTATTAAACATTTCTTTCTCTACTCTGGTGCAAGTTAGAAAAATGAGCTCTTTATAATTTCCCTGGAAGTAAGGACCACAAGTAGCAATTCTCCATTCCAACTTCTCCACCCCTCTATGAAAGGTTATATGTTAATCTGGTTTAGTTGAGCACATAATAGATATTGAAATGTAAGCTGACTCCATCTTACTTGGAATAACCCTTCATACTCTGTATCTTTAGAGTATTTCTTGACCTGAATCCCTGAAATTCATTTTTCAGCATTTTAAAGATTATATTACACTGTTAAGACAGCTAAATGGTACAGTAGATAGAGTGGTTGACTTGGAATCTGAATTCAAATCCAACCTAAGCACTTACTAAGCTCTATGACCCAGGGTAATCATTTAATTTTATTTGCTTCAGTTTCCTCATCCTTTAAAATAAGCTGGAAAAGGAAATGGCAAACCAGTCTAGTATCTTTGGGAAAAAAAACCCCTGATGAGGTAATGAAGAGTAGGTCAATAATAATGAATTATAATATGATTGAGATGTCTTTGTAATCCTATGTATTTTTTAAAATTTAAAAACAGTAACCTATAAAAGAATCCATAGCGTTACAAAACAGTCAAAGGGTCATTACATAAAAAAGTTTAAGAATCGTTAATCTAGAATTATTGTTTAGAATGCTAGCTCATTTGTCTAGAAATAATTTCAATGAACTTACATATAGGTATTTAGCAATGTATTCTTCATTATGTCCCTGTTATAAATTTTCATCAAACTCTCCCTTCCTTTTTTAAGTGAAATCATCTCTTTTAATTAAGTATGGACTTAACCTGCAACTGCATCGTATCAAATATATCCTATCAGATTCAATTAGAATTTATAATATTCAGTTATTTGTACCCATATCATTGCTATGTGTATTTGTGCACAGACTTCCTGGTTACTTAAAGGGCAGGTAAGTTAGGACATCCAGATATGGTCCTTCTGGAATCCAATCATATTGTACTACTTTATTATAAAATTCTTTAGTCTAAATAGAAAATATTGTGAAGGAAGGGAGGAGGAAATAAATGAATGGAAGTAAGAAGAGAAAAAATGTGTCTGACCAAAGTAAAGAGCCTCATAACAATAAGTTAATGCAATGATTGCATATGTATGGTTGATAAACTGTCCCTGAAAGCAACTCAAAACAAATTATTCCAAGAATATTTTTAGAACTGGCAGAATTGCTGGAATCAGTATATAGCTTCCTAAGAGTAATAATGCTAAAAGACAGCACTCATTTCACTATTTAAGATCTGGTATAAGTGTGAAGGGCTTTATTACTTTATAATTGCATGCATTCAATCCTTAAACATTTTTCTAGCTTTAATAAAAATATTTTCTAGTAATGATTGCAGTATACTTTTAATCAAGCAACAGAGAAGATTTTTGACTGAAATGAACAAACATTTCTTAAGCACCAGCTGTGTATCAGGCAAAATTGATTTGAATTAAATTGATAGAGAACTGGCCTTGCAAGTGGAAAGAACTGGGTTCGAAACTGACCTGCCACATAGTGGCTGTGTGACCCTGGATAAGTTACTTAGCTTCTAAATATATATACATATATATATATATATATATATATATATATATATATATATATATATATATATATATATATCAGAGTTGTCTACCTTGGTGGAACAAATTTTTTCACTAAAATTTCCTTCTACCAATAAAACATTTGAAAACAATAACAAAACATCAAATATAATACTTTACTCAGCATCTGCAGCAGAAAGAAAAGACAAATAACTTTTCATGGTTTAAATTTTTAATCACCATCACCACTGTGATCATTATGATTTCAAAGAATAGATTAATGAAGCAAGGTACCCACTTCTTAGCAGAGTTTATGGATTTATAGAACAGAATGAGTCATAATTTTTATGATATGGTCAATATACTAATTTTACTTGACTATGCATATTTGTTGCACTTTTTTCTTTTTCTTTTTTTCAATGTGGGAAGAGAGATAGAAGGGAATGTAATTAGATGTTTGTTACTTAAAAATAATTAAATTTTAATAAAGTTATCCTTGCCCTCATTAAATAAACACACAAAGGAAGTAGAGTGGATTCTACATGAAAACCCATAAATATAAGGGGAAAAAAAAACAATAGCATTAAAAAATAAATTGAGGGTATCAGAAAATACTTTCTGGGGAATATATCATCAGAAATGAAGTTTGAAGGGAAAGAAAAATCATGTTATACAGAGTGGGTTTTGCCAAAATGATGGGATGGAGTGGGGTGGGGAGGAGCTGACATAGATACAAAAGGAGCAAGAGAACAGTAAGCTGAGATTTTGAATAAGTAATTCTCTCTTTTGAGTAAGATATAAAATTCATGAAGAGTATGATAGGAGACTGAAAAAAAGAGTTGCCATTAAACTATAGAAGGCTTTTAAATTACAGTATCAGGACTATTTTATCCTAGTAGCAATAAAGGAATATCTAGAAGTATTTGTAGTTGTTGTTTTTTCCAGCAGAGACATGGTCTGTTATGGGAAGATTATTTTGGTAGCTATGTAAAGAATGAAATGGAGAAGGGAAAGATTGGAGACAGAAATTTTTTATGAGACTATTACCAAAGGCTAGTCAAGAGCTAAGAGATACTTCAAGTAGTTTGGTAGCAGTGTGTGTGGAAAGAAAGGGCGGGTAGATTGTGAAGTGGCTAAAGCTCTGTGCTTGGAATCAGAAATATTCATCTTGAGTTCAAATCTACCCTCATACACTTAATAGCTGTGTGATCCGGGCCAAACCACTCAAGCCTCTTTGCTTCCATGTCCTCATATGTAAAATGAGAAGGGAATGACAAACCCCTGCATTATCTCTGCCAAGAAAACCCCAAGTGGAGTTATGAAGAATCAAACAATTCTGAACATGGTGACATGGATAGAAAGGAAGGAAAGAACTTGAGAGTATAGAGCTATAATAGACAAGTAACTGATTGAATTAGGGGGATAGAAGGAAGAATAATACTGAAGACTGTGGACTTTTGTATTCACATTGTTGCTTTATATGAACAAAAAGATTAATTACTTTAATTTGAATGTGGATAATTAAATCATTACAAGTAATGGTCAATTAAAGGAATTTGTACCTTGAACAATATGTCAGAATGTTTCCTTAGTGAGAGAAAAGTCCTGGGGGGTGCTCCTATTTGCATATTACTTAGTATTAGTTATTTTAAACATTGAATATGATACAGCCTTTAAAGTGATTAACCACATTCTATATAGGAAAGAAAAAAGGAAAAAATGTGTATCGTCCATTTTATGGCATACAAATGGAAACTAATTCCTTCAAATCATGCTATTAGTTTGTGTATGCACTAAACAAGACTGCAGGACAAAGAACTGGCCTAAAACTGACAAAGAAGAAAATAGACTGAAGTGATTATTTGTTATTGTATAATAATTTTGATGATCTCCAGCTGCTCCTTGACAAAATGATTTTTAAAAAAGAAACACACATATATAAAAATAAATATGTATATATACACGTGTGTATGTGTATATATATATATATATATGTGTGTGTGTGTGTGTGTGTGTGTGTGTGTGTGTATCCATACATATACATATAAATGTGTGTATGTGTATTATATAGTTGCATACCTAAGAGCAATACAAACTCTGGAGATTAAAAACTGTGAGTAGCATAAAGGGTTATAGCATATTAATAGTGTATTAGTAGGATATTGTTTCTTTCATGGAAGATTTATAAGTGAATGTAATAGAGGTGTTTATTTTACTTTATGTCAAACTTTTGGCTTATTGAATGAATGAATAAATAGAAATGCTAATTTTGTTTCCTGAATTGAAAATAAAATAAATTTTAAAAAAGAAAAGAAAAGCATTTATAAAGTGATTACCATATTCAAAGCACTGTTTTAAGTATTAGCTAGACACATTTAAAAATAAGGCCATCTCTGAACTCAAGGAGCTCACATTTTAATTGAAGAAGGGGAAGAGAATATGCATTTATTTTATTATGCACTTTCTAGGTGCCTGACACTATGCTATACACTTAAAACTATTATAAATTAATTATCTCATTTTATCCTATGTATGCAATAGGTAAGCCATACAGTAGGTTTAAGCTGTTAAGTATGAAATGAGCCCATGGTACTTAGGTGAAAGCAGAAAAGCATATGATGCCAATTGTCTTTAGAATCATTTATATGAATAAAATCATAAAATAAATATAAGTATAAATAATCAAATGAGCTTGGGTTGGAAAATCACCCTTAATATGTATACCTGTATGACTTGGGAAAATCATACAAGTTTTCTGGGCCTCAGTTTTCTCATCTGTAAAATGAGTGGATTGGACTGCATGATCTCTGAGGTTCCTTCTGTCTCTAAATCCATGATCCTCTAATCCTGTGAATTTTCAGCTGTCAAATGAAACACATCTCTGTGACTAATTTTTTTTCATACTCTTCATCCAATTGTTTTCACATCCTGTTAACACAACCTATGATTTAGTCTTCCTTATGTAGAAAAGGAGAATAAATATCGCTCAGAAGACATTTTCAGTATATAAAATACTATAAAAGTGTTTTGTAATAATTAAAAATAAATCATTTTTAATTAAGTTACGGTAATTGTTTTTGGTACTGATTCATGTGTTAGATAAACATGGAACCTGCTAAAGGAAAAAGAATAAATATCCCTTCAAATAAAGGGTAACTTACAATTTTTATTGCTATTAGAGATACTAAAATGTATGTTAACATGTTTAGCATAACAATATTACCTCTACTACTTTCTGCACCTAAATTAGTTTTCCAAATACATACACTCAAATTTTATTGAATGTAGCTTCCTTAATATCTTCTTTAATGATAGCTAACTAATTAAGTCAACAAATTGCATCATTTTAATGAAAAATTAAGAGAGTTAAGATTATGCAAAGAAATTTGAAGAAAGAATTGTCATTTGATACATAGCAGAAATGGGAAACATGAGCCCCTTCCTCCTTTCCCTGTCCACAACACTACCCAAAGGCTGCTCAAAGCAAATTAAAATATACTTGGGAAATGTTTAATGAAATAAATAAAACAAATATAATTAAACATAAATATCATTACTCTTTAAAACTAAGTCATTATGTGGCTAAGCAAGGATGCTTAATGTACAGATTATTGACCAGGATTGCCAATTTTTTTGACACCACTGCTCTACAGGAAATTTAACAAGGAGAGAAAATAACTTGTGTGAGAGCTATATAAAGCTATTTCAAGAGTACTGAGAAGTTTTGGACTCAATGTGCAACTGCTGTAAACTTGTAAAATTCTCTTTTACTGAATCCTGTTCATCTAACCCTGGAACATGTTTCAGCAACAATGAAATAAGTTTCCACCTAGGCTTTAGCCACTTTTATTATTGACTAAACTAGCTTGATCTTGCTTGAAAGATTCAGTCGTCTTCTGCTACCTTTTCTAGTGTCTAATATAATAATACTTTTTTTTGTCTGAGAGACTAATACTTTTTTTTTTAGCACCAATAGCTTTTGAGATTGCAGGAATCTAATGTCATGTTCACAGATGGCTAAGGAGTCCAGAGATCACTCAGTCAAAAAGATTTTATTTCAGTCAAAAATATTTTATTAAAGCACTCTTTTCTGTGCCTAATATTGCCTAAAATTGAGAAGGATACAAAAAAAGACAAAAACGCATAGCCCCCCACCCCAGTACAGCTGACAATCTAGTGAGGGAGACAATAAAAGCCTATGTTAAGCTGGTCACTATCCAGACACAGTGAGAGAAAACACATGGAAAGATCAGCAAAACTTCCATCCAGGAAGAGAAAGGGGTACTTCAAGAAGGCTGCCAACATCTGCTGGTGAAATTTCCAGTGCCCCTCCTTTCAAAGAGGAAATAAATTGTAAGGTCTCTGAACAGTTTCCAACCTCTCTTTCCTCCCATCCCAAAGAGAAAATAAAATCTCAGCCCCACATATGTAAGCAATAGCAATCTAAGAAGAAAACAAATAGAAATCGAATGACTCTCTATTCACTGAGCCTTGAAGGTTGGCAATACAAAATCATTCTCAAAGGTGCAAATTCTGGATTCTTCTTAGTTGAACCCTCTAGAATAATACAAACTCACGAAACAGATCCTTAAGAAGAAGTTGGCAGTTCAAGGCATTTTTATACTGGCAGTTTTATCTGACTAATTTTAGTAGGGGTACAATATAGCATAAAGAAATAAAATTATTGTTATCATAATTATATATGATATTTGTAATATTCAGAGACCTTAGAGAGCTATAAATAATTCCAAATTTAGAGGACTTTAAATGATAGGCTGAATATTTTCTGTTTCTTCTTAGTTGTACTAAAAATCCACTGAAACTTTTTTGCATAGGGGATAATAGGAACTGGATTAGTGGATCTGCCCTGAAACCAGAAAGATTAATCATTCTAAGATCAAATCTGGCCTCAGACACAAACTAGATGTATAACCCCAGGTATGTCATTTAACCTTGTTTGCCTCAGTTTTCTTATCTGTAAAATGAACTGGAGAAAGAAATGTCAAACCACTCCAGTGACTTTGTTAAGAAAATCCCAATTTGAGTCAAGAAGATTTGGACAAAAGTGAACAACAATGTTTGTACCCAGGAAGTAATATGATACAATGGAAATGAATATTGTCTCTGGAATCAGAATATCTATTTTCAAATTCTTCCTTTTATAGCTTATTATGTATTTTGTGTTGAGCAAGCCTCTTAACTTCCCTGTGCCTCTGTTCTTTTTCTGTTCACCCCCATCCAGGAATTAATCAATAAGAAGTCCTTTCCTGCTCACTGTAAAGTTTTCACAATAGCATTTTCTGGCAAAATCTTATGTGATAAATACTACAAATATTATAATCATGTTACAGTTGAGGAAACATTTACAGAAGGTAACAGACTTGCCTATTGTCACCAGTTAGTAAGAGTCAGAATTCAGATTTGAACTTAATTTTCTCAACTCAATGCCCACCTTCCTATAGTATCTATTACTTAAAGAGTTCCATTTTTTTCACCCATTATATCCTATCTACAAGGAATTAACGAAAAGTATAACTTCCTGGAATTTTAACTAATTTCATTTCCTCTGGTTGCCTTTTGCCCAGTTATTTATTCATTATTTATTTATTTTATCAACAAGTTATGGGTACTAGACTAGAAAAAAGGCATAAAAAGACAAAACCACAAAAATCAATGTAATTGAGTAAGGTCTCTTTATCTCATGCATATATATTAATACATATAGCAAGTAACATTCCAAATTGTTTATATGTTATTGATATAGGCCCTCCCATTTTATCATAAGAGCTTTAAGTTATGTCCTATTCATATAATAATCATTTTAAAAGTGTAGCTTCTGTGAATTTTAGTTTTTACACTTTATATACAGCTCAAGAGATGAATGGAGAATCCTGATTCATTTTTTTTCTTTTATATAATAAAGTAAAAATGTTTGCCTTCAAAATATTTTGAGATATTTTCCTTTGCTTTTTAAAAACATATTTCATATTTTATTTTACCCCAAGTACATGTAAAAATAATTTTAACAGTTTTTTTAAAACTTTGAGTTCCAAATTCTCTTCCTTTTTCCCTTATCCCCTTTCATTTTAGAAAGTAAGCAGTTCAATATAGATTATACATGTGTAGTAAGAGAAAATTTTTCCATAATAGTCATGTTGTAAAAAAAAAAAAAACATAGACTGAAACAATAAAAAGCAGAAAACAAAACAAAATCCAAAGCCCTTAAGAAATCATACCTATGCCTTTTGTCTTTATTACTCAATCTAATTGCCCTAATAATGAGAAAGCTATTAGTTAAAAATATCATCTTCCCATATAAGAATGGAAACAGTTTAACTTTATTATGATTATCTTAATGATTACCTTTTCCTGTTTAACTTTTTATGTTTCTTCTGTGTTTTGTATTTGACAGTCAGATGTTCTATTCAACTCTAGTCTTTTCATCAATAATGCTTAAAAGTCTTCAATTTCATTCAATATCTATTTTTACCCTTATAAGATCATACTTGTTTTGCTCTGTAGGTGATTCTTAATTGAAATCCTAGCTTTTTTGCTCTCCAAAATATAATATTCCAAATACTGCCAAATCTTATGTTATCCTGATTATGGTACCACAATATCTGAATTGTGTTTAGCTGTTTGCAATATTTTCTTCTTGATCAGGGAGCTCTGGACTTTTGCTATAATATTCCTTGAAGTTTCATTTGGGGATCTCTTTCAGGAGAGTTTACTCTGTGATTTTAGAATATCAAGGTAGTTTTCTTTATAAAAATTTTGAAAGATGCTATTAATGCTCTTTTTTTTTTAAAGCATGGCTTTCAGGTAGCTTTTTTTTTTTTTTCCCTGAGGCTGGGGTTAAGTGTCTTGCCCAGGGTAACACAGGTAGGAAATGTTAAGTGTCTGAGACTACATTTGAACTCAGGTCCTCCTGACTTCAGGGCTGAATTTCTATCCATTGCGCCACCTAGCTGCCCCTAGTTCAATAGTTTTTAAGTTATTTCTTTTGTTTCTATTTTCC
Source organism: Sminthopsis crassicaudata (assembly GCF_048593235.1). Classification (NCBI taxonomy): domain Eukaryota; kingdom Metazoa; phylum Chordata; class Mammalia; order Dasyuromorphia; family Dasyuridae; genus Sminthopsis; species Sminthopsis crassicaudata. The sequence continues at coordinate 298,565,663 of NC_133618.1, forward strand.
TGTTGTTTCTCCAATGAGATATTTCTACATTATCTCATATTTTTTCCCTTATATTTTTTCCAATATTTTTATTTTGTTTTGTTGTTTCTCAATTTCTTATAAAATCATTAGCTTTCATTTGCTTAACTTTAATTTTTAAGAAATTATTTTCTTCTCCTTTTTGTACCTCCTTTCCTATTTCTAATTCTACTTTGCATTTTTTTTCCCTAGTGAATTTTTCTGTCTTTCCATCTGACCAATTCTTCTTTTCAAGGCATTCACAATTCTTTTACCATTTGGCTTAGTCTGTTTTTTGAGATACTACTTTTTTTTACGGCATTGTGTGTATGTAAGTGTATCTGTGGATTCTTTACAAATCTGTTGATTTATTTTTCATAATTTTCTTGCATCATACTCTCTTCCCAATTTTTCCTCTACATCTTTTATTTAAATTTCAAAATCCCTTTTCAGTTCTTCCATGTCCTGAGACCAATTCATATTTTTTGCTATTTTTATTAAAAATTTTATTATTTTATTTTATTTTTATTAAAGCTTTTTTATGGTCGAAATATATGGATAGATAATTTTCAGCATTCACTCTTGCAAAATCTTGTGTTCCAAATATTTTCTCCCTCTCTTCCATCCCACTCCCTCCCCTAGATGGCAAATAATCCAATATATGTTAAATCTTCTATACATATGTCCATAATTATCAAGCTGCACAAGAAAAATCAGATTAAAAAGGAAAAATAAGAAAGAAAACAAAAAGCAAGCAAACTACAACAAAAAAGTGTAAATACTATGTTGTGATTCACACTCAGTCCCCACAGTCCTCTCTTTGAGTTCAGATGGCTGTTTTCATCATAAGACCATTGGAACTGGCTTGTAATTCATGTATATTTTTTATGTGAAGGATTTGGATGTAGGAATTTTGACTTTATTATTTTCTATTGACTTTTTCTGTTGTTTGCTCATTTTCCTCACCTATTACTTGGCTTTTAACTCTTTCCTAAAGTAGGATTTTGCTTTCAAGGTGGAGGATGCAGAGTCCAAAGCTTCAGCAATTTTGTGCCACTGTTTTCTGAGTTTCTCCTAGAGTACTTTTAAGTTTTCAACTATTACAAGATGGCATGATCTAAGGCAAAGGTGAGGAACTTTTATCTGTCAAGTGCCTTTTGGATATTTATAACTTTATTTGCTAGCTATACAATTATCAACTAAGTAACTCAAGCTGTGGAAGATTGTACCCAGCTGGCATAAGGAAGAGTTAAGGAAAAAGGACCTAATTTAAATCAAGTTATTCCAAATAATAAAGACACAATTAAAAACAAGACATTAAATACAAAAATGAATACTCTTAAAAATATTATTTTTCTACTTTGCTGGTTTGGTTGACTTTTTTCATTCAAATTGTTAGATTTTGCAAATCTGATTGAGTCTTTCATATGACTTGGTGATATCACTAGGGATACTATAAAATATTGTCACTTTATTTTGGTACTGGTCAGGAAGTTGAAGTCATGTATGGGAGTTTCCAATTTTTTAAGAATTATATTAGAAATATAACCAAGTGCAGTGCCTTGCACATAGTAAATACTTAGAGAAATATCATGATGTCAATAAATTCAATTGATACATATTTTGTTTTATTGATTACCTTAGATTATAGAATGTTAACCCAAACTATTTCCTTGACTCCAAATATATTTAAACCACTAATTTGTCATTAGTATAAACAACTTTTACTCAAATATTTTCCTAAAATTGAAGAAACTAGAAATTCTAACATATCAATCCTCTTTTATTAAAAGAAATCCCTTTTGCAAACATACGTGACAAATTTTATTTAATTTTTTTTGTATTCTAAAATATGGTAGTGTTCAATTTATGTGACATCTATTCTTTCTTTAGATTTCTTATTGATGTCATGATTTTCCTATTCTTTTGGTCTAGCAGATTTGAAATTTTGAAATTACCCTTTATTCTTCCCCATTCATGCTCTATGCCCAATAAGTTGTCAAGTCTTGTCAATTTTACTTATGTAATATTGTCACAGCATTTCCCCTGTTTTCACTCATACAACATCAATTCTGATTCAGGGTTTCATTACCTTTTGTTAAAACTATAGAAATTGAATCCTAATTGTCTTCCTTTCTCCCAAAGTTTCCCCCTTACCAATAAATTCTTGTACAAAACAAGCAAAATAATATTCAGAAAGTACAAATTTAACTATTTTACACTGCACTTGAAAAAAAAAAACTAAAGAAAAAGGGAAAAATTGCTGCATATCAACCCATTACTTGTAGAAAACAGACAATTATTTTGTTATACATGACCATGCAAATATATTTAAAGCAACATCTTTCCATTTCTCTAATTTGAACATATTAGGTTAGTCATTTTTTAAACCTTTAGAAAAAAACTCTTAAACTAGCCAGATTGTAATTAACTTTATAGCCGAAGCTGGACACAAAAAGATGTGCTGGGTTGAAGCCCAAGCAACTAGTAATTTCATTCCAATATCTGATTTAGATTGGCGTTTGAGTTGATTGAATTCCTATTTGTCAATGCTAGCTGTATTTAAATTTTGCTAGTAGAAATGTACCATATTATTTTTGAGAGCTAGGAGGTGTGTGTCAATTTAAAATAAGGATCATTTGGGGACCAATGTAGATTTTTCTCAATCTATTATACCACTGAACAGGTGGCTCCCATGTTTAGAATTCACTCTCTTCCTATCCATATCACCTTTGGGGATCCACAATTTACTTCAAATCACATTTCAAATGCTATCTTCTAAATAACACTTTTTCTGACATCCTTAGTTGTTAACTCTTCCCTTGAAATAACTTTGTAAATTCTTTGTATTTGTTGATTATAAACTTGCTGTATCAGATGATATAATTAAAGTGCTTTGCAAAACCTGACGTTGTAGTTGGTCTCAGAACTGCTTTACACTCTTAAAAATTAAAAAGGACATCCCAAAGACATATAATTTTTGCATATGTGGTTTATATCTATCAACATTTAGTACATTAGAAATTTTAAAAACACAATGATACTACGAAAGTAGTTTTAACCCTCTTAGAAGAGCTTCACTTTGAGAATTTCTACTTCAAAGCATAATACAAATATTATCTGATGTTATCACTATGGCTAATCTATTTAAAGCTGGCTTCAAATCTATTAGCTGTGTAACCCTGAGCAAGTCATTTAACCCTTCTTTTCTCAGTTCCTCATTTGTAAAATACTTGAAAAAGCTAAAGAGGAAAAAGCTGATAAAGGTGAAGGTGCTGAAAAGCTTCACTTAATATATATTCTAGAAATTACACCTAGAAAGAAAACAATAACAACATTAAAGATATATGAAGTTATTTTGAAAAGGAGATGGGCATACTTAAAATAGAATTTTGAAAAGGACTTTTTGGGAGTTTGGTGATAAATTCAGTTAGCATCTCAATAACACACTAATTTTAAAAATTATTATTTGCTTATAACTATAAGCAATACATATCACCAACAATATTTTGACAAAGGTATAAAATTATTTCAATAATTTCTCATAATTCATGTAATAGTTTTTGCATCAGTCATTGCCAAGTTAAGTTATTATAAAAAGGAAGATAAGGGATATTAACAAACTCCTTTACCTCTCTCCCTCAGCCCTCCAATCCTTGCCTATGATTACCTCACCACCACACATTCAGCAAGCGCCAATGGTGAAGGGAGCCAGGATATCACCATCTCATCTAATTATATATATAACCATTATCTCACATGAATAGGTGATTAGCCTTAAGTGCTCTGCTATCTCAGATTCAAGTATACCTTTTCAGAGTTTCAGCCCTCTACAGACCATTTCTGCAAAAGTATGTGTGGGGAGGAGAAAGGGGGTGTGGGTACCTGTTTTTGTGTTTGTGTATCTTTGTGTAAGGGTCTCATATCTCTTCTTCGAGTCAAATTTGGTCATTATTTTTTCATAGATCAATTTTTTTCTGTTCTTTTCTATTTGTTGTTATTGTGTAAAATTTTCCTGGTCCTGGTGTTTTTGTCTCTTTGCATAAGTTTACATATCTTCCTTTGCTTCTCTGCATTCACCATATTTGTGATATTTTATATATGCAAATATTAAATTAGATTTATGATCTCATTTTCTTGATAGTTCCTTTCAGTAATAAATATTACAACCTATATATTCCTTACCATCCTGTGTGAATTTCAGCTATGTTCCCCCAAATGCTCACCAGAAGGGTCCATTCAACACACTAGAGGCTTCTTATATTCTTCTGACATTGTGAGAAGGACACTGTCTATTACTGTCATCATGCAATTAACCCATTTCTTTCTCTCATACTAATTTTTGCTGGCATTCTTTATTCTTGTTCTTTTTAGGAGATGCTTTTTAATGATTTGTTACAATTTATTCAGATTTATGATACACACTTCCATTGCTTTCCAGAGAATGCTCATCTTTAGTTATTTGGAGGCCTGGTTATTCTAGGATTTATTGCCCAGAAAGCAATATTAGTGTTTTTTTTTAAAGTTAGCATTATAAATATTACTGTTATGGAAAACTTGATGTCATCAAAATCACTCTGTGATTTTTAAAAAGCAATCTATCCTTCTTGTGCTTTTTTTCAAATATGGACTCAACTCACTGTCCTTTAGAACTATGCAGCCTAGATATACATACACATGGACAAGTTATTTATTTAGGGATTCTAATCTGATATTCATTATTATTTTTAAATAATAATGACAAACTCCCTTCTCCAATATAATGTGATTCCTTTATAATGTCTGTAAATATTTTTCTCTGTATCTGACCCCATGTTTGGAATTGACTCCTTTAGTTAGTAAATAGAATCACAAGTTTCAAAGTATAGGTTTTAGGTAAAACTTCCTTTACATCCAAACTAAAATCTTGTCTTCTTGCATTAAGCCATTCCCAATCCTGTTACTTCTATTTTTCCCCTCTATTAATCATTTCCTAGTTTTTCTGTATATATTTTGTACATATGTGTTTGCTATTGTTTCTTATATTATATTGTGAGATTTTGATTAGCAAGGTCTATCTTTTGTTTTCTATGTATCCCCCTGCTTAAAGTTCCTTATGTGCCACATATTAGAGGTTTGATAAATGCTTATTGATTGAGTTACTCATTCTATTTTATCCATTAAAAACATATTGCTATAAGGGATCCATACTAAGATTGTGTGGATTGAAAGATAACATCCCCCCACATACACACACATACACAAACTCTAACAAATCCCCCCCTTATTAATTATATAGGTAAAATGCAATTAAAATTTCAAAATGGAACCCATGACAAAGCTAAAATCTGTTAAGGACCACACCTAAATGTGAAATCCAGAAAGTTTGTAAAGGATTAAAGGGGACTGTCCCCTTAAGTTCAGTTCTCAGAAAGCCCCCACAGTTGTGAATCATAACACACTTGAAGGAATTGCAAATCAGCTTTTACTGACTCAGATGTTACTTGTGAATTGGGAATTAAATAAATTGGAGGCAAGAGGGAAAAAGGGAGAGGTCAGAAATTCAAATGCCTCTTAGTCTCCTTGAATTATTTTCATCCTTTCACGTGAAGAGATCTATTCTATCAGATCCCAGCAGCCACTAGCAGGTAGCTTCCATAACAAAGATCCAAGGGGACAATCATAAGGACTTCTATGGGTGATCTTCTTATGAAATTAATCAATAATATGTTAACAAAGAAATATCAAGCAAAAGGTTGAATCACATGGATTTTCTTATGGAAAGGGAAGGACAGGGTAGAGTTCATGATGACTATTCATTCAAGATCAGAGAACTGTTACTAGAAAGTATTTTCTCAAAGTCATGTTTAAGAAATCTGTCTTAAGAGATATATAGAGATAATTCTAAGAAACAATAGAATTGTAGAGCACATTGATACACAACAGAAAAATTTAGTGCTCACAAAATACACAATAAAACATGACTTATTGTGTAAAATTATATGGTAGAAACACTCATTACCTTTCACTTACTGACAGATAGTAAATTTTTGTTTTGCAAATACAGACCTCTAATTATCCTTCAGAAACATAAACTATAGTTTTAGATCATATAGACCATAGGCCATAGTTTTCACCAATTTAAGTGCTATCCATAATTATTTGGATATAATAACAAAGTAAAAAACTTACAATGTTTAATAGATTATAAGTTCCTTGAAAGCAGGAATTGCTTTTGTTTCTTTTTGTATTTCTAGTATAGTATAGTATCTGTCACATAGTAAGTGCTTAATAAATGTTTATTGAAAAGAAATCAAATTCATGTAGGAATAGGAAGCTCTCTATATATTCTATTTTATGCAGTCTGCCTACTATTAAGAGTTGTACCAAAAATGATTTCAGAGAGTTTATAGAAGATACTTTTATATTCATAGTGAAGGAAACATGGTTTAGTGTAAAGAAAAGTGGGTGTTATTTCCCAGTTGATAAATAGTCAAAGGATATGAACAGATAGTTTTCTAACAGAAATTAAAGCCTTTTCTAGTCATATAAAATGCTCTAAATCAGTACTGATTTGGGAAATGCAAATTGAGACAACTTTGAGATACCACTTCACACCTCTCAGATTGGCTAAAATGCCAGGAAAAGATAATGATAAATGTTGGCGGAGATGTGAGGAAACTGGGATACTAATGCACTGTTAGTAGAGTTGTGAAATGATCCAACCATTTAGAGAAATTTGAAATTATGCTCAAAAGACTATAAATATGCATACCCATTGATCCTGCAGTGTCTTAACTGTGTCTGTATCCCAAAGAGATCATAAAAATGGGTAAAAGAACCCCTGTGTGCAAAAATGTTTGTAGCAGCCTGTTTTGTAGTGGCAGCAATTGGAAACTGAATGGATGCTTCTCAGTTAGGAAATGGCTGAATTACTTATGGTATATGAATGTAACAAAATATTATCATTCTATAAGAAATGATGAGCAGGCTGATTTCAGAAAAACCTGAAAAGACTCACGTGAACTGATACTAAGTAAACAGAACCAAGACAACACTGTATACAGTAACAACTATATTATGTGATGATCAACTGTGATGGACTTGGCTCTTTTCAACAATAAGGTGATTCAAGACAATTCCAAAAGAGGTATCATGGAAAGTGCCCTCTGCCTCCAGAGAACTATGGAGACTGAATGCATATTAAAGCATAGTATTTCTCACCTTTTTATTATTGTTGTTCAATTTTTTCCCCTTTTTCCTTTTTTCCCCTTTTGATCTGATTTTTTTTTTTTACACAGCATGGCCAGTATAGAAATATGTTTAGAAGAACTGCACATGTTTGATCTATATAAGATTCCTTACTGTCTTAGGTAGAGGGGAGAAGGGAGAAAAGGAATATAAATTTCTATCCTTTACACAGAACCAAAAGAACATTGTAAAAAATAGCAATAAGATTATGTGATGAGCTGTAATAGGAATTGGCTTTTTTCAACAATTAAGTGATTTAAAACAAATTCTATTGGACTTGGATGGAAGATGCTACCTTCCTTCAGAGAAAAAAATTATGGAGACTGAATGTGATCAAAGTATAGTATTTTCAACTTTTTGTTGTTGTTCTTTGTGGGCTTGCTTTCTTTGTGATTTTTTTCCTTGCATAACATGAAAAATATGGAAATATGCTTAAAATAATTGCACATATCTAATTTAGATTGCTTGCTCTCTTGGGGAGTAGAAAAGAAAGGGAAGGAAATAGAAAACTTTGAAACACAAACTTCTACCAAAAAAAAAAATATTAAAAATTATCTTTACATGTATTTGGAAAAATAAAATATTTGAAGAAAGGAAAACAAAAAGAACAGTGTCCCCAAAAACAAAGGATCTAAGCTGAATTCTTGCCTCTGATTTTTAGTATCTATAAGAATTGTACAAATCATTTGTGTTTGTACATTCATGAGCCTCAGTTTCAATTTTAAACCTAGATGATTTCTGAGGTCCCTTTTAAATGTATTATTTCAATCCTTTATCCAACTAAAAAAAATCATTATTTGATCCACCTATGCAATACTTGGCAGAACATTAAATATAAAAGATTACTAACAAGACAGCAACTTATCCTGGGATATTATCTATTAGAACTCTGTCAAAGGGGGCAGCTAGGTGGCGCAGTGGATAGAGCACCACCCTTGAATTCAGGAGGACCTGAGTTCAAATCTTATCTCAGGCACTTAACACTTCCTAGCTGTGCGACCCTGGGCAAGTCACTTAACCCCAGCCTCAAAAAAAAAAAAAAAAAAGAAAAAAAAAGAACTCTATCAAATAAGATAAAAAGAATCATTAACCATTTTACATAAGAATAGACATATATAATATACATACACATGCATGTATGTATATAATTCAATGTATGTTGTATAATTTATGTATATATTTAATATTTTATGTTATACATAATATATGTAATATAATACATATTATATATCACATATGAATATGTATATATTCATATATGTATAATGATATGTATAACACACACACACACATATATATATATATATATATAGTTACATAAAGCTTCATTATGACTAAAATCTATATTTGAGTCATAATTTCCAAAACTAGGTGGCATTATAGTTAATTTACAATATGAATATCAGGTATAGGTAAAGTTCCATAAAAGAATATAGATAAGGTTCTAAGGCAAAAATATTATGAACAAATACAACAAATAAAACAAAACCATAAAAGAGTCAAATAATTAGTTATATTTACATCCAAATTTTTCATCAATAATTGGCTAAAGTATATTTCATCACTGAGTTTGCCCATCAATAAAAGAATTAGAGAATGCTCCCTTTTATCCCAAAGTCCTTACTTTATATCTGTATTTCCCCTTCTTTTTTAACCTCCCATATTTCTGACCTCAGTCCACTTTAGGAGCTTAATAAATCTTTGTTGCCTACTTATTCATTGATCTTTAGTGTGATGTAAATTTTAAAGAAAACAAGCAATTTGAAACAGTAGCCCTGAATAAATAAAATTATTGGCATGATGTCACAAGATTCTGTGTAGATTATCCAAATTTCAAACTCTATGATTGATAGCCCCCTAAAAACTAAAAATTCTAGATCATTTAGATAAGAGCGTGCAATAAAGAAATGTCATCTCTGTTTTTTCACTTAGCTTCTTAAAATTTTCAAGTAAGAATTTTAAAATTTCAAATTGCTAAGAATCTCTTGATGACTAAGTAGGTTTTATGATCTATGATGAGAACTGCATTTCTAGAATAATTGCCGGTGAAGCAGTTCCACTTGAAATCTGTGTCAAGCTAGTTCGAAGAGAAATTATCCATATGAACTGAATTCAATTGTTAGACAGCTAGAATCGAAAGTTCTCTCATGATACTCAGGCTTTAAACAAAACAAAAAAAATATGCTCGAATCTAGGAAACATGTTAATTCTATGTGTTAAAAAGAAATGACAAGATATGACACTTAATCTCATTTGTTGATATAGAAGAAAGCACTAAAGGACTGTGTCAAAAGTTTTGCAAACTCTTCTAGGTCCATAAAATATGTGAAGCATTGTCCTTTAAAACTTTTATGCCAATTGAAGTGGGAAGGAGTGGCATCCTGGAAGCAATTATTTTGAAGTAAGCAAGAAATGTAACTAGTTAATATACAAATAATTAATAGTTAATTTAAATTTTTTTCTAGATTAAAAACAACAATTCAAATAAATTCCATAAACATTTATTTTGAGGAACAGCTAGATGGTACAGTAGAAAGAGCTCTGGGTATGGAGTCAAGAAAATCTAAATTCAAATTCAGTCTCAGTTACTAGATATATGACTCTGAGCAAGTCATTTAACCTGTGTGTGGGTCAGTTTCCTCATCTGTAAAATGGGGGAAATAATACTTTCCTTCTAGAGTTTCTGTAAGAATTGGAAGAGATGATAATTGAAAAGTGCTTACCATAGTGCCTGATAAATAGTAAGTGTTAGGTTCTTACTAAGTACAAATGAGATAATGAGATGATAAGTTCTTACTAAGTGCTAAGTCACTAAGTCGGTACTTAACAATTCTCTTGTTCCAGCCTTCACTGGGAATTTTACTTCTGTGACCTCCTGGGGAGGAGCTTGCATGCTTAGGAGGAGCAAGTTCATTGGTGGAAGTAATTTTCCCCAAAAGCCCTTGCTTTATCCCATGCCCATTCTCTGGGAGGATAAAAGAGGGCAGCACTCTAGAGATAGGGAGAATGTCTTGTCTGGACCAGACTTAAGGTGGCTCTCTGCAGAAAGGGAAGTCACTACTCTGGACCAGAGTTAATGGCAACTGTCTGGAGACAATGGTTCTCTACAGGAAGAGGAATCTGGCCAGGAAGACCTGGTCCCAGCATGCCCGGGGGCCACTACTGGCCTCACACCGTCCATGGGCCTTGAACTCTCTCTTCAAAGTTCTTTTCAATTTTTCCTTACAGTATGTGTTGACTATCAGTCTCATATCTGTATTTAGCCTTAGATTTTACCACCCGCTTTGGGCTGCATTCCCAAGCAATCCAACTCTGAGAAGACCCGGTCCTGGCGCCTCACACTGTCCAGGGTCCCCACCCATTTACCTCTCAATAGTTTCATGCCCTCTTTTATCCTTTTTATCTTTTTTTATCCTTTTTATCTTTTGTCCCTGTTCAGGCGCCAAATCGGGATGGTCTTGTCTAGCTCCTCTGAAGGGCTCAGAATAAGTCTTTGTCAAGATAAGCAAAAGTCCTTGCTCTATGCTGGGCGCCAATTTGTAACACCCTAGCTCCCTAGCCTGGGTGGCCAAACCAAGATGGGTAACCAAAAGAGGTAAGGATTTTGGTAGTGAACACGTGGGTCTTCTGACCAGGTGTTCACTCAGGAACCAACAAGTCAGGGCATCGCTAGGGCATTATATGAGTAGGTATAATAAAGCCTTTTAAGATTACATGTGGCTGTTCTTGAGGGTGCTACTGGTTATTAAACTATAGATTCAAGAAATCATGGCCAGAGACCTTTGAAGGCCTCAGAGGAGACAAGCTGAGTAGAGTTGACACTGCAAAGGTGAGTGGTCAAAGGTACTCTGTTGGGCATAGGACAGACTAGTAATTGTAACTGCCAGGAGGGCATGTTACAAATGGCAATCTGCTGTGTCAACTCAAATCTCTCGGACAGATTCTTCTTCCTGTAGAGAACCATTGTCTCCAGACAGTTGCCATTAACTCTGGTCCAGAGTAGTGACTTCCCTTCCTGCAGAGAGCTGCCTCAAGTCTGGTCCAGACAAGACACTCTCCCTATCTCTAGAGTGCCACCCTGTTTTATCCTCCCAGAGAATGGGCTTGGGATAACGCAAGGAGTTCTGGGGAAAATTACTTCCACCAATGAACTTGCTCCTCCTAAGCATGCAAGCTCCTCCCCAGGAGGTCACAGAAGTAAAACTCCCAGTAAAGGCTGGAACTAGAGAATTGTCAAGTACTGACTTAGCACTTAGTAAGAACTTATCATCTCATTTTCTCATTAGTACTTAGTAAGAACCTAACAAGTAAGCACTATCTAAATGCTAGCTATTATGTGCCACAGTTCTCTTTTAATGTCCTGACCCAGTTTCCCTAATTGTTCTATTCAGTTACTCTGTCTCAGGTTGTAACCATTCCCTCTTAATGTTAGGATAAAGGTCTTATATTTTAGATCTTAGGCTATAATCATTCCCTCTTAATGTTTGATGGGATAAAGGTCTTTATCCATTCTAGACATCATTAGAATATCAGGAGCTCTCCAGTACCTCCCTGCAATATGTCATCCTAGGTGCCTTGCTCCATTATGTCATCCTCATCCTAGGTGCCTCCCCCCATTAGGTCTTCCCCATCCAGGTACCTCCCCCATTATGTCATCATTCTTGTTACATTATAAAAGAATCTTGTATCTGATATTCACGGCTGGATTCTTGGAGACTATGGTCTCATACAGCCCTGCAACCAAACCATGGATCCATTTGAGCTCAATAAATCTCTCCCATTTAAATAAATTATTAAATTGTTCTCTAATCTCTATCTTGCTTAATTTTTCCAGCATTACATGATTACTTAATTATCATTAAATCTTAATTATAGTTAAGAAGAGGGGCAGAGTTGGGGAGTAAATAGATCACTAATCTTGAAATCAGAATGACTTCGGTTCAAGTTCTGTAACTTACATATATAAGCTATGTGACCATGTATAATTAACTTATATAGGCTCTCTGAACCACAGAAATGATTCTAAGAAAGATTATAAATTATAAATCAGTTGCTTATTTGTACCTCTGGAGGAATTTCCATGCCAGAAATTTTACATGAAAATGTAGGTTCTTGTGCATAAAATGCTAGCAAACTTTGTATACCCTTTGATCCAGCAGTATGTCCTCTGAAATTTTAAAAAAGGGAAAGGGACCCACATGTTCAAAAATGTTTGTGGCAGCCTTTTTTATAGTGGCAAGAAACTGGAAACTGAGTGGATGCCCAACAACTGGAGAATGACTGAATAAATTATGGTATATGAATGCTATGGAATACTATTGTTCTGTAAGAAACAAGCAGCAGAATGATTTTAGAGAGGCTTGGGGAGACTTACATGAACTGATGCTAAGTGAAATGATCAGAACTAAGAGATCATTATACAAGACAACAATAAGACTATAAGATGATCAATTTTGATGGATGTGGCTCTCTTCAATGAGAGAATTCAGACCAATTCCAACAGACTTGTGATGGAGAGAGCCAACTGCATCCAGAAAGAGTGGATCATAGGGACTGAATATGGATCACAACAGAATATTTTAACTTTTTTGTTGTTGTTTGTTTGTATTTTGTTTTCTTTCTCTTTTTTTTTTTCCTTTTTGAGCTGATTCTTTTTTTTTTTTGCAGCATGATAACTGGAACTATGTAAAGAAGAATTTCATATGTTTAACAAATATTGATTTACTTGCTGTCTAGGGGAGGCAGTAGAGGAAGGGAGAGAAATAAAATTGGAATGCAAGGGTTTTCAAGAGTGAATGTTGAAAAATATCTATGCATATGTTTTGAAAATTTAAAAAAAAAGCTTTAATAAAGAAAGAAAGAAGAAAGTGTAGCTCTTTAAAAAATAAATAAAACTAACAATCAAAAGCAAGGCCCTGTGCTATGATATGGGAACAGACAAAAAGGTGAGAAAAACAAACAAGTACATAAATCTTTTTCAGAGATGAAAGATATAAACAACACAGAAGTTCTAACATATAAATGAATTATATTTTAAAAACTGTGATAGTGTTCCAGATTAAGAGATTTAATACAATTTGAGAAAGGAAAGATCATTTCATCTAGGAAAAGTACAGTAGGTGATCCCTGTGATGAATCTAGGAGAAAGAGAAAGATTTCAAGGTCTGGTTCACAGTAGGGCACATAAAGTTTTACTGATTGATTTTTTGATTAATGATTGGAAGAAGTGTATTTTAAGCAAGCATGGGAAGACTCTGCATGAATGCATTTGACCTAGAAAGACAAAATTAGAGAATAGTAACTCATCCAGTTTGATTGAAATATTGAGTATGTGAAGGTGAATAAAGAGGAGTAAGAAATAATAAAATGGCATCAGATTGTAAAAGTATTAAATAAAATGTGTATAACTTTGTGCTTGTTATCTGTAGGCAAAAGGAAAGCATCTGAATGTTTTGAGCAGGTGAATAACTTAGTAAAACATATATCAAAGAGATAATATTCCCACTCTCAAAGCTCACTGTTGAGAGACTGCTTGTTGGTGGAGTTGAAAGCTCTGCCCAGCATGAGGAATAGATTAAGAAGGAAGAGAGAAAAAGAGTTTTTCAGTCTTCTTCAAATGGTGCAGTTGCTTCAGGCACCTTTGGCCTCCAGTTTTGAGAGGGAAGATGCACAAGGTTAACCCTGCTTAGAAAAGAGATACCTGTGTCTCAGGAGTACCTCCAGAGCACTGAGAGAGAACATGAAGCACCCTGAAACTAGTAATGCATACTTAAAGAATATTTTCACTTAACAGTACTGGAAGAAATCTCAGACAATCTTAAATGGTTTAAACCTTTTGTTTTGTAAGTGACTAAACTCAAAGGTACATAGGCAATAGACATCAGAAAAGGATTTGAATTAGCATCTTAATCCAAATGCAGTGCTGTTTCTACCATATTACATATGGTTTCAGTAATTGAAAAGGAAGTGGTCTTGATGTGGGTTATAGTTCCTTTCTGATTCCCAACTCCTATGGTTGAATTCCAATGGGAGATATCCAGGCCCCCTTCAGATCTGAGCCAACTTGGGCTGTCCCAGCTCCCATTCTAATGATCTGCTCAGGTTTCCCAACCCCCATCCCAAGCACAAACAGCTTCCTCTTTATCTAAAAACCCATTGAATCCTATTAAAATTCTAACCCTGGCTGTAGCTCAAGCCAGAGGCCAACCTGGGACTCCGCTCATGAACCCCTTCAGATTACCAAAAGCCCCCCTATTATAAAAAGGGCTAAACTGGAGTCCACTCTTTGCAGAGATCTCAAACATGGCATCCTTATGCCAGCCATGTCAAAGATTTCTGCCCAATGGCTCTTTTAACCTTACTTCCAAACCCCACAATAAACCTCTTTTATCAATTTAGGTTTTCCGGTCTGTAAATTCCTTTACAGAGAACTCTTGTACCACTACTAGACCTAATTCAACTCTGTATCCTTGGGCTGAATCCAAACGGTTTTCAGGGGACCTCTATTTGACTCCCTGTACCCCGAACCTGCCACTAGACCTCAACTAATCTAATTTCATTTAGATACTCCTTATCTAATTCTCATCAGTCTAAGGAATAGATGAGATAGATAGTGATTGAATTTCCACAAACTTAGCCAGGGAGATAAAAATCCTAAGAGTAAGCAACAGAACAATCAATTTAAAAAATGGCATGATAATGAGGAACTTTAATAAAGGAAGAAAATACAAAGGGGAAGAAATATTTATTATATTCCAAAGCTTTGATTGTTTTATAAGCAAAATGGGCAACTTTAAAAACTCAATCAAAAACAAACAAAACAAAACAAACAAAAACACTTGAAATGGAAGAATAGTTGGATATATTTTACTAATGAAAACATTTAAACATTTAAAACCAACAAATATATCACTTTATTTACAATGTTTTAATAGTTCTTTACTATCCACTGAGAATTATTACTACTAGAATTAAAATATAGTCACTACTGCTACTAACTGTGAAGTCCGGGCTAGCTCCCTGGAGGCCTCGAATCATCCAGAGTCAGGATAAGCAAAAGTCCTTGGTCTTTAGGGGGAGAAGTGAAGGAGATGGACAAAACTGGCCAGTAGTTTTGACAAGGATCCTTCCTTGATTGTAGAGTCCAGAAACTCCATGTATCTCCACACTTTTCTCCTCCTCCTCCTAAGGCCAAGTGAAGTTCTCTCACCTCCTAATCCTTAACTATAATTCTCTCAACCCCAAGCATTAAGCTAGCATCAACTGTGAGAAGAGAAATTCCAAACATATGCTAATAGTTATTGTATAATAGGTAATTAGCCTTAAGTGCTCCCCTGTCTGATTCAAGCACATCTTTTAAGAGTCTTAGCCCTTTTCAACTAAATTAGTGGTCACCCTAGACAGAGCACTTTTGTTCTTCTATAGTTTTCCCCAAATGCCACTTTGAACTGTGTGTGTGTGTTTGTGTGTGTGTGTGTGTGTGTGTGTGTGTGTGTGTGAGAGAGAGAGAGAGAGAGAGAGAGAGAGAGAGAGAGAGAGAGAGAAGTAGAGAGCCCACATAAGATACATGAATAATTTCTTTTTAAGTGTAAAGAATATTGCAGACATGTGGCAGAAAGAACTGTCATGAAATGCAAAAATGTCACCTATGCCTTCAAGGAACTTGCCAAAAGTAAGTAATCAGGTAGACTCAAGATAAAGAGAAAATAGAAAACTTTCATAATGGGGGAATATTGGGAGACTGGGAAAGGCCACCATGAATGTGTTGGGGGGGAGAATGGAGTCCCAGTCAGTGGTGCAACATGAACTGTGATTACTCACAATAACCAACAGCAACAGAAAGGCCTTTACTCCATTAAAACTAAATTTAATAAACATTTTTTAACTACTTAGTCAGATATCAGACAATGTGCAAAGTCCTATAGTTAAAAAGGAAAAAAAAATGGGGCAGCTAGGTGGTGCAGTGATAGAGCACCAGCAAGTCACTTAACCCCAGCCCCAGAAAAAGAAAATAAATAAATAAACAAGCAAGCAAGCAAGCAAATAAATAAATAAATAAAAATAAAAAAAAAATAAAAAAACAAACAAACAAGAAAACTCTAACAACTTCAGTCATGTCTAACTCTTTTAAGATCCTTTGGATAATACCACACTAATTCTGTCTATGACATCTTCTTGGCAAAG
The DNA here is from genome assembly GCF_048593235.1 of Sminthopsis crassicaudata. Lineage (NCBI taxonomy): Eukaryota > Metazoa > Chordata > Mammalia > Dasyuromorphia > Dasyuridae > Sminthopsis > Sminthopsis crassicaudata. Next base: position 298,582,073 of record NC_133618.1, read on the forward strand.
AAACTGGAATGGTTTTCCAATCCTTCCCCAGCTGATTAAGGCAGATAGATGCCAGGGTATTAAATCCAGGTTAAGTGACTTGCCCAGAGTCACAAAACTAAAAAGTGCCAGATTTAAACTCAGATCTTCATGACTGCAAGCCTCAAGCACAGAGTCACCTAGCTGCATCCAAGACAGTTACCTGTCTCCTTCTCTAAGTCAATCAGTCAGTGAACAAGTATTAAAATGCTTAAAATAAATACTTAAATGCTTATTTTGTCCTAAATAATGATCTCAAGTAGGATACATTCTAATGGGGGAGATAACATTTAAATTTCTAAGTATATGTAAACATGAATGAAAAATTAAAATCTCCATTTAATCCAAGTGAATATATAAAGAGAAATATTCCTGTAGCTTAGAGTTATTTTTCTAAACTTTTTCCTGTACAGCAAAAAATGAATCAAAAAGTATCTCTCAATTAGTTTGTATCATTGCCTTCTTCATCTGTTACATCAATACAAAATATATATGAATAAAAAAAATAATTAGTTTACAAAATATTAGAGAATGACTTCAAGGATAGAATCTTAAAAATGAGAATCAAGAAAAGATTCATGTAAGAGATGGCATTCAAATCTTACTTTGAATGAATGTAAGGATTCTGTGAGGTGGATATAAGGGAATGAATTTCATAAATGGAGAATAATCTGTACAAAGGCACAGGAATTGGAACTAAAATGTATATGGAGAATAGTTAATAAATATATTTAATTAAAACAGAAAATATTTATTCTTAAAATTTTCTTTATTACTTTAAATCAAGATAATCAAAACAACAAAATACAATACTGATTTTTAATATTTGCCAATTTTTAATGGGTAGATGCTAATTCTGAAAATTTAGCAATCAAATCTCTCAAGTTAGGAAAGGATGGCTCTAGCATACTACAACTTATAACTTAATCTCTCCTGATCTTCCAAATAATGAAACATGGGTTTTAAAGACAATGTTATCATGTATAAAGAATTAAAGCAATCATTATAAATTATGGTAATATTAGGAGAAGTGATGGGAGAAAATGACTCATAAAATATAGGATACTCATCTGTCCATATTGTTCCTAATTTGTTCTCTTTAAATAATGAAAGTATGTACTAAATCTCAAAGTATTGAATTTTAGCCCAAAGATCCTTCTTGACTCAAGTTCTGAGGAAAAACTATAAATTCTTTTGACAGAAATCTTTATTAATTCCATGAATGTATTCTTTTCAAGTACAAGTAAAAAAAAAATGACTTAAGTTAAAAAAAAAATAACTAAGCAGTAAGTTCCATCAAAATACCACACAGACCTTCACCATAAATTCAATTTGAACCTTTTTTGCTCATAAAGTTTTGATATTTATTCTTCACATACCCCATTTTTTATTTCTAATTATTTTTGTCCTTGCTTTTTCAAACAAGATCAGAATTGGAAAGTGTCAGAATGTTGCATGAAAAGCTATTTAGATTGCTTGTGAATGAGGTTCAGATTAAGTATCCAAACTATTGAGTGCTTATTCTAACCTATTATCACTTTCAAGGTGCCTTCAGGAGACATTTTCAGCATTGTGGAAAATATTTCTTGCAAACATAAGTCACAGAGGAGACTGTATACCAAGAGTTGTAGGACAATTGACATCCTTAAGGGCAAACATGGGAGACTTTTCATCTAGAATATGCTAGTGCTGTCATTACAGATGCTGATATATAGTGGCTGCTTTGTCATGGACAGTGATGAGTAGTATGTAATGTCAGTACAAGAGCTACAGGATATTAGGGGAAAGAAAGCTGCTGAAAATCAATGCCCTGGAGGAGTCATGCTTAACACAGAGCTCAGAATTTATTCATTTAATATTCAAGAAAAGCAGGGGTCATATTTATAGTAAAGCATGTCTTCTTTCTATGATTAAAAACAGAATACAGCAAGAATTGATCCTTAAATTTGGCCTAATCTGCTTCCCTTTACAAAGGTCAAAGCTTACTTAGTAAACAGAAGACTTGAAATATAGATAGAGAATATTTACATATATTGATTTCCCCTTGAATGATTTTATGCTGGTTAAATTGTTAAGAAGATCCAGGCACTTTAAAAATAGTAAATTTTTTCAAAGATTTGGTAAGAATATCAAGCAGTTTCAAACTACTTGACTCAGTAATCAGGAACTGTTTATAATAACAGATGTAGTAAAATTCAAATGATGTTAGAACCAGACAGAGTACCTCAATGATAAAAAAAAAAAAAAAAAAAAAAATCTACCAGTTGAGATCTGAGGGACCTGTGACCTCAACCACCAAAAAAATAGTTTGTTTTTTTGTTTGTTTGTTTTTTGTTTTTTGTTTTTCAAATGGAATGACATTGAATTACCTCATCATCTAGCTTTCTAAGCTGTTATCACAGAGAAATGCTAATGAAACAGCCAAATAAGTTATCATTTAGGCCCTGTTTGAGAAAATGTATTTTTAATTTATTAAAAATAATTTTCAATTCCACCAGTTCCTCACTCACTCATTGAGAAGGTAAAGGCATGTGCTGATTGTTCTAGATAGATATTGTCTATCATTTTAAGAAAAGCTCCATTTATTCCTTTAAAGTCTTTTTAATAGCAATATATATTATATTTAGTCAAAATATTTTCCCCTTGAATTTATTTATATAATCACATTATTTTTGGTTATTTTTGTTATAGATGGACTTGCATTCCTGATATAAATCCATCTAGTCATAGTGAGCTTTGTGAAATATTGCAGTCGTCTTTTTCAAAAAATTGGATTATTTAAGTATTCTTTTTTTTGTTTTTTGTAGCTTTATATTTTTGGTTGTATGATTGGATTGGCATTAAAAAGTAAAATAATTTCAGTAGTATTTTTATTTTTATCATATTAGCTTGGCTTGCCCATGAACAATTAATATTCCTTCAATTAATTTGATCTTTATTCATGTGAAAGTATTTTATAATTATATTATATAACTCTTGATTGTATCTTGGCAGATTGAATCCCAAATATTTTATATAGTCTTCAGATATTTTAAATGTCTTTATCTATCTCTTTTTGTACTGTTTTGTTGGCAATATATAGAAATGCTGATAATTTATATGGGTTTGCTTTATATTCTGAAACTTCACTAAAATTGTTAATTGTTTCAATTAGTTTTTCAATTCATTCCCTAGGCCTTTCTAAGAATATTACCATATTGTCTGCAGAGTGGTACTTTATTTCTTCATTACCTATTCTAATTGTTTTCAATTCATTTTTTTCTTTTTGCTATAATTAGCATTTCTAGAACATTTTAAAAAATAATGGTGGTGACAATGGACATCTTTCCTTAATTCTTGATTTTATTAGGAACTAAGTTTCTAGCCTATCAAAAGTATAAATAATATATGCTGATTTTTCTAGATAAATACTATCTGTGATTTTGAGTATAGCTCCATTTATTCCTATGCTTTCAAGTCTTTTTAATAGTAATATTTATTATATTTAGTCAAATTATTTTCCCCCTTAATTTATTTATATAATCACATTACTTTTGGTATTTTTGTTATAGCTAGACCTGCATTCCTGATATAAAACCATCTAGTCATAGTGAGCTTTGTAACATATTGCAGTTCTTTTTTTTCCTAAAATTGGATTATTTAGTTTTCTATTATTCTCTTCTGTTAATCTAGTCAATGTATGATTTGTAAATATTTAACCATTTTGCTTAGTTTATGATTTATTAACATATAATTAGGCAAAAGAATCCCTAATAATTACTTTCAATTTCATCTTCATTCTTTATGTGTTCATCCTTTTTGATTTTGAGTCTTGGTGGGAGAGAGAATTTTAGGGAAAAAAAAAAAAAAAAACACAACATCCCATGAAATCTGCAATAAACCACAGAATGATAAAGAGCATAAATATTTCTATTATAAACCCTCATTGTTCACCAGGGACAACACATGGCAGTGGCTTGAACATAGAGTGGGATGTATACTCATATCAAAGGCCAATAGGCCCTCAAGGTTCAAGCTGATTTGGAGGTTTTATATAAAAATCTGATGTAACATCAATAGGATACCTTTATCCCCTGTGGAGGAAGGGGAGTGGAATAACTTGGATCAAATCAATGAGACTATTATATAGATAATAAGGAATGAGGATGCAGAGAATCAAGAAGCTTCATTCTATCTGAGCCACCAGGTACAGAATGAAGAATTAAAGTAAAAATTCCCACTGCAAGCAAATAGATAGGGGCAGGGCCTAGTTTCCTATCTGATCAAATTTTAGTACAGAGGTATTATTACCTTTCATTCAAGCTGATATGTAATTGTTTTTTACAGGCTGAAATTATGTTTCTCTATCTTCTTGTGATTTATTTTTTCTTTAAGAATTTAGATGTTGATGACATTTAGAAAATATAATTTAACACTGATGTTGGTTTGTTTACTATATTTATTTTTTAATTTAATAAAATTTCCTTATTCATCTTTTATTTTAGCAAGTTGAACTTCAATTTTTAATATTTGTGATATGATTACAAATCAACTGGAAGAACATCTGGTGCTCATGGTTGGGTTGTACAATTATAATGATAATGATAATATTACCAAAATTGGTAAATAGTATTGGTACTGCTAATTATTAAAGATATATTTTGATCTTAAACTTAATAAGCCAATGTTTAATAAACTATAAATAAGCCAATCTTGGAGAAACTATAAATCACAAATTACTTCAGTACTGCATCTGGGGAGGATATTAGCCAAACAAAACTATCCCCCCCAAAAAAGGGATAATATTATAATGAAAAAAAATATTAAGATAGATATATTGAGCCAACCGCAAATTTAAGAGGAAACTTCACTAAGTAATAGTAAGACTTGAAATTAGGAGAAGACAATCAAGATTACTTGATGTTGGTAATCCAATTCTAAACTTTATCATTCTATATATGTTTTAATTTTTTTCAAAAATGTTATAAAAGGGAATTTTCAGGAATACCAGAGAGAAGACTGAAGAAATGAGACTTACACATGTACTTTAAACTATATTGCTAAACAAATTCAAATTGAAAACATGACCTGGATATTACTAATCTTATTCTTTTTTTTTTTTTTTTTTTTTTTTTTTTTGAGGCTGGGGTTAAGTGACTTGCCCAGGGTCACACAACTAGGAAATGTTAAGTGTCTGAGAGACCAGATTTGAACTCGGGTCCTCCTGAATTAAAGGCTGGTGCTCTATCCACTGCACCACCTAGCTGCCCCTACTAATCTTATTCTTAAAATATTTAGAAGAGAAGCAAGTTACATAAGTTTCATAGCTATGGGTAAATGATATATCTTTAACCAAATGAGAGATTAGACAAAATGGATAATATTGATTATATTAAATTGAAATGCATAAATCTAATGCAAATAACATCAGAGAGTAAGTAGTTTTATTAAAGAAACTACTAATAACAATAAATTTGCATCAAAGTACTTAGATAATGGCTTGGTGTTCAAGAATAATAGATAATTATATTAAAAAGCATTCTGAAATTATGCAAATAATGTCACTAAAATGTCTGAACCTTTTGACTCAGAGATCCCTCTACTAGACACATATCCCACAGAGGTTATTAATAAAAAGAGTGCACACTTTTTAAAAATCATAGAATTGTAAACAAAGTAGATGTTCATTAATTGAAGAGTGACCTAACATAATGTAATTGGTAATGGTTTATTAATTTGCTGTAAAAATGCAGTCTAATATAACAAGACCCACATGACCTGATGCAAAAAGACAGAAGCAGAGGCATAAAAACAATAAACTGAATAACTAGAATATTGTAAGCTAAGACATAATTAAGGCTAATAAAAATGAATCTCCTGAACTGGTTATGCATTATTTAAATCCACATTGCATATTTCTATTGTGCTGGAACCAATTATGATAACTCACAAGATTATAATTTTAATCAGTGCAAATTTGAATACATGTGACCACATTAGAATATTCATTATGTACATGAATTGGAAAGTATAAACTGCCACAAAACTATTACAACAAAACAAAAAAAGAATGTTGTAAAATTACAAAGAAAAAGACCCTAACAAATATATATATATATATATATGAAGACATCTCCTTCCCTGATTGTATGTGCATATACATGTATACATATATCCACACTCACACACAAGCTACTTTTCAGAGATAAAAAATTAAAATCAGAGCCAAGTTCTGGGAGTGGAATCAAGATGGTGGAGTGAAGCCAGGTTGCTGCTGGAGCTTTCCAAGATTCCCTCAAAAACCACATTGAAATCAAGCCTCTGAATAGAGACTGAAAAAATAAAGCTACTCTCATGCTTAAGGCAGATTAGAAAAAACTTCAAGAAAAGTCAGTTTTACTAAAATGAAAGGGGTGTTCAGCCCTTCAAACTGTGTCTGGAAAATTCCAATGAGAGAATTTTGATCATAGGAGATCATCAATTGAGATCTTCTGTCCTGACTCAGTAGCAGAGCAAACCAGTAGAGCAGTTTCTAGTCCCAAAACAGAAAACACATTGCAAGGCCAGAAAACCAGGCTATTATCTGGAGAGAGAAGATAAAGCTAATCCCTGCTGTGAGAAATACAAGAAACCAAAGGGGCTTCTATGTTCAAAGCTAAGGCTCAAAGAGGCAAAAGAAGCTTGGGAAAATAGTCCCTGTATCCCAGAAGCAGAGCTTGACCTCAAAAGTCACAAAATATGAAGATAAGAAGGAAGGAAGGAAGGAAGGAAGGAAGGAAGGAAGGAAGGAAGGAAGGAAGGAAGGAAGGAAGGAAGGAAGGAAGGAAGGAAGGAAGGAAGGAAGGAAGGAAGGAAAGAAGGAAGGAAGGAAAGAAGAAAGGAAGGAAGGAAGGAAGGAAGGAAGGAAGGAAGGAAGGAAGGAAGGAAGGAAGGAAGGAAGGAAGGAAGGAAGGAAGGAAGGAAGGAAGGAAGGAAGGAAGGAAGGAAGGAAAGAAGAAAGGAAGGAAGGAAGGAAGGAAGGAAGGAAGGAAGGAAGGAAGGAAGGAAGGAAGGAAGGAAGGAAGGAAGGAAAGAAGGAAAGAAGGGAGGGACAGAAGATAGGGAGGGAAGGAAGGGAAATAGAGATGGAATATAAGGAGAGAAGGAAGGAAGGGAAGAAGGAATGAAGGCAGAAAGGAAGTGAAGAAGGGAGGAAGGAAGAAAAAAGGAAAGAAAACAAAATAAATATAAAACAGAAACAGAAAAGAACCTTAACCATAGGAAGTTAATATAGTGACAGGGAAAAAAAAAACATCAACAAAGACTAGTACAAAATGACCACATCAGAAATCTCAAAGAATTATATGAATTGGTCTCAGGCCCAAAGAGATTTCTTGGAAGAGCTCATAAAAAAATTTTAAAAGGCAAATAAGAAAGATAGAGAAGAAGGTGGAGCCAAGGTGACTGAATGAAAGTAGGAACTCATTCAACCTCTCTCCCAAACTGTTCCAAATTCCTTTAAATAATGACTCTAAACAAATTTTAGAATGTCAGAACACTCCTCCCAAAAGGGAGAAGAACATTTTTCACTTGAAAAGAATTTGGAAGGTCAACTGGAAAGGTCTGTGATGTCAAGATGGGAGTCAAAGTGCAGTTCCAGTGCAGGCTGTTCCAGCACAGTCCCCACCCACATTCACCTCCCAGCCCTGGCACTGGATCTCCAGCATAAGTGAGGTGGAACCTCTGAATCAGCCACAGTGCTGGAATCTGCTGGACCTCTCAGCCCAGAAACACCGAGAACTGGGAAGGTCAGTGGAGAAGATCTGTGGCAACAGAGTGAGAGTCCGTGCAATCCAATTCTGGCCCCAATATCAGGGACCAAACATCAGCAAAGCAGAATTCTTAATTTAGCACACTAGATCTTATAGTCACAATAGGGTAAGGACACACCTAATAGCTCTGGGACAGAAAAAACCTTACTCTCATTGTAATTGACTTAAAGGGGATATGACATACTATGACTTACATACTCAACAGAGATAAAGAAATCTAAATTACCTTGCAGGAAATAGGAAGGAAGTGGAATATGGGAAGTGGGGGAGGATGATGAAAGAGAAGGCATATTGAGGGAGGGAGTGATTAGTATGAAAACACTTTTGAGAATGGACAGAGTAACAGGAGAGAAAGAATGAAGGGGGGGGGGAACACAATTAGCAATAATAATTGTAAAAATAATTTCAAAGCAAATATTTCTGCTAAGGCTTCACTTCTCAAACATAGAGGAAAATGAATCAAATTTATAAAAAAATAAGGACTATACCCCAATTGAAAAATGATCAAAAGTTATGATTTATGCTCAAAGAGTTATAAATTCATGTATATCCTTTGACATAAAAATACCGGTACTTTATGTGACTATCAAAAGAGAGTGGAGGGAAAAGAAAATTATCTATGTGCACAAAAAATATTTATTTCAACTCTCTTCTCAGCAAAAAAAAAAAAAAAATAGAAATTGAGGGGATCATAATTTGATTAATGGTTCAATAAATTGTGGTGTGTGTTTATGATGGAATAAGTGGTTTCTTAATTGTAGATGGCAATAAAAGAGAGAACCTGGAAATCAAATAATTTAAAAACAAATACAAAACATTTTTTGTCTTGATTAACTGTAGAAAATATTAAATAAATAAAAAAGGAAAGGTAGAAAAAAATTGGGAAAAGAAATGAAAGGTATGCAAGAGAGAATCAACGGTTTAGAAAAAAAGAAAACCATTCCTTAAAAAATACAATTAACTAAATGCAAAAAAGAAAAAAAAAAAAAAACACTGAAAACAACAACACTGAAAATTAGAATTAATCAAATGAAAAAAGAGAGATAAAAGCTAACTGAATAAAACCATACATTAAAAATTAGAACAAGGCATAATGACTCTATGAGCTATCAAGAATCAGTCAAACAAACTAAATACAATGAATGGAAAGAATAAAGAAAATAAAAAGAATGGAAAAATGCAAAATATCTCATTGAAAAAAATGGCCAGCATTGAAAATAGATTCAGGAGAAAAAAAAAATGTTTTTTTTTAAATTCACCTATTGAAGGCCAAGACCAAAATAAGAGCTTAGAGATCATTAAGGAATATAGTCTTGATATGCTAGTAGCAGAGGTTTAATTGTCCATTAAAAGAATCCACCAATCACCACTAGAAACATATTCCACAAAGAAAACCCCAAAAAACATAATTGTAAAATTCTAGAACTATAATATCAAGGGAAAAAATAATACAAGGTACCAGAAGGAAAAAACAAACAAACAAACAAACAAACAAAAAGAAAGAAATCAAGTATCAAGGAATCACCACCAGGTTTAAACAGGATTTCACAGCTTCTACAATAAAGAATCAGAGGACCTGGTATATTATATTTCAGAAAGACAAGGATCTGGGCTTACAACCAAGAATCAACTACCCACTGAAACTGAGCATCATTTTCCAGATGAGATGACTCATCAATGAAGTAAGAGATTTTCAATCATTTCTCTTGAAAAGACCAGAACTGAACAGAAATTTTGATCTTAAAATACAGAACTCAAGAGGAGCATAGAAAGGAAAACAGGAAAGAAAAAAGAAAAAAAACTTTATTATTTAGAGCATAAACAATTTAAATCGTAGATGAGAAATTTATATTCTTGAGAAATATATCTTTTATTAAGGCAGTTAAAGGGAACATACATAGACATAGGGTATAGGTATAGATTGATGTGATGATATCAAAGAAAAAAATATTAAGGAGTGGAGAAAATATTGTATTAAGATAAAGGGAAAAAAGGAAGGTAATATGATATCTCCTTATGTGGAGTACATAAAGATACCAAAAGACCTATTAAAAGAGAGGGAAAGAAGGGAAGGGGATAAGCATTATCTGAAGCTTAATCTTATCAATTTTGGCTCAAAGATGGAATAACATTCACTCAATTGAGTTTAGAAATTTATCTTACCCTATAAGGAAATATGAGTAGAAAGAGGAAAGGAAAGGAAGGGACTGTATAGAAGGGAGGGCAGAAACTCTAGGAGAAAGGGATAAGAGATGAGAGAAGGGGTTGTAGAAAGGAGGGCAGCTTGAGGGAGAACTGGGTCAGAAGCAAAGTACTACCAAGGAGAGACAGGATGGAAAAAATACAAACATATATACATATACATATACATATATATATATATATATATATACACATATATATATATATACATATACATATACATATATATATATATATATATATATATATATATATATATATATATATATATATATGGGAGAAAATAGGATAGAAGGAAAAAAAATAAACAGCTGGTAATCATAACTGTAAATGTAAATGAGATCAACTCTTCCGTAAAATGGAAGGAAATAGCAGAGTAGATTAAAAACCATAATCCTAAAATATACAAGAAACACATTTGAAACAGACACATACAGAGTAATGGTAAAAGGTTGAAGCAAAAAAACAAAACAAAACAAAAAATAAAAATAGGGGTAGCAATTTTGTTCTCAGGTAAAGTAAAAGCAAAACACAAAACCAAAACAAACCTTTAGATCTAATTTAAAGAGGTAAGGAAAGAAATTGCATTTTGTCAAAAGATACCATACACAATGAAGTGGTATCAGTCCTAAATATATATGTACCAAGTAGTATAATATCCAAATTCTTAGATAAGTTAAGCTAGTTAAATATTGCCTTAATTTCTAATTCCTTGCTATCACTGCTACAAACATAGGTCCTTTTCTCTCTTTACAATGATTCATTCTAATTGTAACACACAGCCTTTATTTTTTTCTCTCTCACTGTTTTTTTACCTGCCTCTCCTCAAGTGTTTTGTTTCTGACCAAACCCTCCTCCAATCTATACCTACCATTTCTCCGTCAGCCCCTTTTCCATTATTTTTATCCTACAAGGTAAGATAGATTTTTTATACCCAATTGGGTGTGTATGTTATTACGTCTTTGCATCAATTTAAATAAGACTGAGGTTCATTCATTTACCCCTCACCTCTCCATTTTCTCCCTCCATTGTATCTTTTTTTCTCATATGATAATGCTGCCTTTGTCTTTCCTTTATTCCAATACATTCCTTTCAATGTCGACTTCCGGCCAAGATGGCGGCGTGGAGGCAGACAGCTGCTTGAGCTCCTATTTTTCTCTCAGAACTTACTTCATGACAAGCCTCTGACTTAATGCTTGACCCAGAAAGAAATCCACAAATAATCACCAAGATAAGACATCCTTGAAAGTCACCAGAAAAGGTCTGTGTTTGCTCGGGGGAGGGTCAATCAGACTGGGCCCAGACTGAGGGCAGGCAGCCAGAGCAAGACAGGCAGCTCACACAGCTCAGACCAGAGTGGGAGGGGTGTGATCTCTGCCATTTCTGTGAAAGGGCTTTTGCCCCAGTGTGGATGCTCTGTCTTGGCAGCAAGCCAGGAGCAGCAGAGAGGGTGTAAACACCGGAGGTGAAGATTAAAACCCCAGAAAGCCAGCTTCTCTCAGAGCCCGGCCACCCCCAACCCCCACCTGGATTGACTCGGTGCGTTCTCGGAGCCTCTGAGTCCAGACTCAGTACAGTCATTGCTGTTCTGTGGCTCTCTGCTGCCCTACCCCCAGTCTGTAGAGGAAGCCCATTAATACCATCCAGCCCCATCCCCCGCAAAACAGACCAATTGTTTCTCTTGTCAGTTTGTTTTCTTTGATTCCTACTCTGACAAAATGAACAAAAAATTCAAAAGGGCTCTAACCATTGACAGCTTCTGTGTGGAGAGGGAGCAGACTTCAAATGCTGAGGAGACTAGGAACACAATGTCCCCAGATGTATCCCCTGGGAGGGATATGAGCTGCTCCTCAATACAAAAGAATCTCATAGAGGAAATCAAAAAGGCTCTCACAAGAGAGCTGGAAGAGAAAAGGGAAAAGGAAAGGGAAGCTTGGCAAGAGAGCCTGGAGAAGTCATCCCATGCATTCAAAGACAGAGTGGATAAAGAAATCAAATCATTGAGAAACAAGATTAGTGAGCTGGAAAAGGTAAACAACTCCAAGGAAAATAGGATTAGTGAGCTGGAAAAAGAAAACAGTTCTCTAAAAAATAAAATGGATAAAATGGAAAAAAATTCCATAGAAGATAAAAACTCAATTGGAAAATTACAAAGAGATATAAAAAAAGTGAGTGAAGAAAATACATCATTGAAAATTAGACTGGAACAAGTAGAAATGAATGACTCAAGGAGAAAACAAGAGGTAGTCAAGCAAAACCAGAGAAATGAAACAATTGAAAAGAATGTCAAGTACCTTACCAGAAAGACAACAGACCTGGAAAACAGATCCAGGAGAGACAATTTGAGAATAATCGGACTCCCTGAAAAATGGGAGGAAAAAAAGAGCTTGGACACCATTTTCAAGGAAATTATCAAAGAGAACTGCCCAGACATTCTGGAAACAGAGGGTAAAATAGGCATTGAAAAAATTCATCGATCACCTACTAAAAGGGACCCTAAAATCAAAACGCCAAGAAATATAGTGGCCAAGTTCAAGAACCATCAAACAAAGGAAAAGATATTGGAAGCTGCTAGAAAAAAGCAATTCAGATATGGAGGATCCACAATAAGGATAACTCAGGATCTAGCAGCGTCCACATTAAAAGAACACAGGGCCTGGAACATGATATTCCAAAAGGCTAAGGAACTTGGTATGCAGCCAAGAATAACTTACCCAGCAAGAATGAGCATCGTTTTCCAGGGAAGAAGATGGACATTTAACGAAATAAATGAATTCCATCTATTTTTGATGAAAAAACCAGACCTACATAAAAGGTTTGATCTTCAAATACAGAACTCAAGAGATTTCTAAAAAGGTAAAAAGAAATCTTGAGAACTATACTTCTGTCAAAAAAATATGTAAAGAACATAAGTACAATTTGTCTTAAAAGCTAGAGGTGGAAAGGAAATTATCTCATAAAGTGTAAAGTGGTGGTACTACATCTCATGAAGAGGCAAAGGTAACCTATTATAGCTGAGAGAAAGAAAGGAGGGAGATGAACATAGCGTGTATCAATAGAAATATTCGATTTATGGTGAAATTTATTCCACTTCATTGAAAAGTGAAAGGGAAGGAGTAAGCTAAGGGGAAGGGAATACAGAAATTTCGAAGAAAAGGGGTAAAATAAGGGGAGGATCTTTAAGGTGGGGGAGGGATCCAAAAAAGGGAGGGCTGTGAAAAGCAAGTGGTGTTCACCAGTTTAATACTGGGTAGGGGGGTAAAAGGGAAGGAAAGGGGAAAAGCATAAGAAGGGGTTAATAGGATGGCAAGCAATATAGAATTAGTCCTTCTAACCATAAAGAGGAAGCAGTTAGCAGATTGGATTAAAAGTCAGAATCCTACTATATGTTGTTTACAGGAAACACACCTGAAACAGGGTGAGACATTCAAACTAAAAGTAAAAGGGTGGAACAGAATCTATTATGCTTCAGGCAAAACCAAAAAAGCAGGAGTAGCCATCCTCATCTCAGATCAAGCAAAAACAAAAATTGATCTAATTAAAAGAGATAAGGAAGGGCATTATATCCTGCTAAAGGGCAGCATCAATAATGAAGCAGTATCAATATTAAACATATATGCACCAAGTGGTGCAGCATCTAAATTCTTAAAAGAGAAATTAAGAGAGCTGCAAGAGAAAATAGATAGCAAAACTATAATAGCAGGAGATCTCAACCTTGCACTCTCAGAATTAGATAAATCAAACCACAAAATAAATAAGAAAGAAGTCAAAGAGGTAAATAGAATACTAGAAAAGTTTGATATTATAGATCTTTGGCGAAAGCTAAATGGAGACAGAAAGGAATATACTTTCTTCTCAGCAGTTCATGGACACCTATACAAAAATTGATCATATACTAGGGCATAAAAACCTCAAAATCAAATGCAGTAAGGCAGAAATAGTAAATGCATCCTTTTCAGACCATAATGCAATCAAAATTACATTTAATAAAAAGCCAGGGGAAAATAGATCAAAAAATAATTGGAAACTAAATAATCTTATACTAAAGAATGATTGGGTAAAACAGCAAATCATAGACATAATTAATAACTTCACCCAAGAAAATGACAATAATGAGAAATCATACCAAAATGTGTGGGATACAGCCAAAGCAGTAATAAGGGGAAGTGTTATATCTCTACAGGCCTACTTGCATAAAATAGAGAAAGAGAGGCCAACGAATTGGGTTTACAACTAAAATTGCTAGAAAAGGAACAAATTAAAAACCCCCAGACAAACACAAAACTTGAAATTCAAAAAATAAAAGGTGAGATTAATACAACTGAAAGTCAAAAAAGTATTGAATTAATTAATAAAACTAAGAGTTGGTTTTATGAAAAAACCAACAAAATAGACAAACCCTTAGTAAACTTGATTAAAAAAAGGAAAGAGAAAAAGCAAATTGTTAGTCTTGAAAATGAAAAGGGACAACTCATCACTAATGAAGAGGAAATTAGAACAATAGTTAGGAGCTACTTTGCTCAACTTTATGCCGATAAATTCGATAACTTAAATGAAATGGAAGAATACCTTCAAAAATATAGCTTGCCCAGATTAACAGAGGAAGAAGTAAGTAGTCTAAATAGTCCCATCTCAGAAAAAGAAATAGACCAAGCTATTAACCAACTTCCTAAGAAAAAATGCCCAGCACCAGATGGATATACATGTGAATTCTACCAAACATTTAAAGAACAACTAACTCCAATGCTATGTAAACTATTTGAAAAAATAGGGATTGAAGGAGTCCTACCAAATTCCTTCTATGACACAGACATGGCACTGATACCTAAACCAGGTAGACCGAAAACTGAGAAAGAAAACTATAGACCAATTTCCTTAATGACTATTGATGCTAAAATCTTAAATAAGATATTAGCAAATAGACTTCAGAAAATCATCCCTAGGATAATGCACTATGACTAAGTGGGATTTATACCAGGAATGCAGGGCTAGTTTAATATTAGGAAAACTATTAGTATAATTGACCATATTAATAATCAAATTAATAAAAACCATATGATCATCTCAATAGATGCAGAAAAAGCATTTGATAAAATCCAACATCCATTACTACTAAAAACGCTTGAGAGTATAGGAATAAATGGACTATTCCTTAAAATAATAAGGAGCATATATTTAAAACCTTCAGTAAACATCATATGTAATGGCAATAAACTAGAACCTTTCCCTATAAGATCAGGAGTGAAACAAGGTTGCCCACTATCACCATTACTTTTCAATATAGTACTAGAAACTCTAGACTCGGCAATAAGAGCCGAGAAAGAGATTCAAGGAATTAGAGCAGGAAATGAAGAAATCAAATCATCACTTTTCGCAGATGACATGATGGTATACTTAGAGAACCCCAAAGACTCTGCTAAAAAGCTATTAGAAATAATTCAGAATTTTAGCAAAGTTGCAGGATACAAAATAAATCCTCAGGATTTTTATACATTACCAACACAATCCAACAGCAAGAGATACAAAGAGAAATTCCATTCAAAATAACAGTCGATAGTATAAAATATTTGGGAATATATCTACCAAAGGAGAGTCAGGAATTATATGAGCAAAATTACAAAACACTTGCCACAAAAATAAAGTCAGATTTAAATAATTGGAAAGACATTCAGTGTTCTTGGATAGGCCGAGCAAATATAATAAAGATGACAATACTCCCCAAACTAATCTATTTATTTAGTGCTATACCAATCAGACTCCCAAGAAACTATTTTAATGACCTAGAAAAAATAACAACAAAATTCATATGGAAGAATAAAAAGTCGAGAATTGCAAGGTAACTAATGAAAAAAAAAGTCAGAAGAAGGTGGTCTAAGTGTACCTGATTTAAAGCTGTATTATAAAGCAACAGTCACCAAAACCATTTGGTATTGGCTAAGAAATAGACTAGTTGATCAGTGGCATAGGTTAGGTTCACAGGGCAAGATAGTGAATAAAAACAGCAATCTAATCTTTGACAAACCCAAAGATCCCAAATTTTGGGATAAGAATTCATTATTTGACGAAAACTGCTGGGAAAACTGGAAATTAGTATGGCAGAAACTAGGCATGGACCCACATTTAACACCACATACTAAGATTAGATCAAAATGGGTCCAAGATCTAGGCATAAAGAACGAAATCATAAATAAATTGGAGGAACATGGGATGGTTTACCTCTCAGACTTGTGGAGGAGGAAGGAGTTTGTGTCCAAGGGAGAACTAGAGACCATTATTGATCACAAAATAGAACATTTTGATTACACCAAATTAAAAAGTTTCTGCACAAACAAAACTAATGCAAACAAGATTAGAAGGGAAGTAACAAATTGGGAAAACATTTTTACAGTTAAAGGTTCTGATAAAGGCCTCATCTTCAAAATATACAGAGAATTGACTTTAATTTATAAGAAATCAAGCCATTCTCCAATTGATAAACGGTCAAAGGATATGAACAGACAATTTTCAGATGATGAAATTAAAACTATTTCCACTCATATGAAAGAGTGTTCCAAATCACTATTGATCAGAGAAATGCAAATTAAGACAACTCTGAGGTATCATTACACACCTGTCAGATTGGCTAAGATGACAAGAACAAATAACGATGAATGCTGGAGGGGCTGTAGGAAAACTGGGACACTGATGCATTGTTGGTGGAGTTGTGAAATAATCCAACCATTCTGGAGAGCAATCTGGAATTATGCCCAAAAAGTTATCAAAATGTGCATACCCTTTGATTCAGCAGTACTACTACTGGGCTTATATCCCAAGGAAATACTAAAGAAGGGAAAGGGACCTGTATGTGCCAAAATGTTTGTGGCAGCCCTTTTCATAGTGGCTAGAAGCTGGAAGATGAATGGATGTCCATCAATTGGAGAATGGTTGGGTAAATTATGGTATATGAATGTTATGGAATATTATTTTTCTATAAGAAATGACCAACAAGAGAAATACAGAGAGGCTTGGAGAGACTTACATCAACTGATGCTGAGTGAAACGAGCAGAACCAGAAGATCATTATACACTTCAATAATGATACTGTACGAGGAAGTATGCTGATGGAAGTGGATTTCTTCAACATAGAGAAGAGCTAATCCAATTCCAATTGATTAATGATGGACAGAATCAGCTACACCCAGAAAAGGAACACTGGGAAATGAGTGTAAAGTGTGATTTTTACCTTCTGAATCCAGTTCTTCCTGTGCAACAAAAAATTCGGTTCTACACACATATATTGTATCTAGAATATACTGTAATATATTTAACATGTATAAGACTGCCTGCCATCTGGGGGAGGGGGTTGGGGGAGGAAGGGAAAAAATCTGAGTAGAAGTAAGTTCAAGGGATAATGTTGTAAAAAATTACCCATGCATATGTACTGTCAAAAAAAAGTTATAATTATAAAATAAAATAAAAAGTAAAAAAAAAGAATACATTCCTTTCTTATCCATCCAATTTTTTTTACATTAAACTGATATTTATGTCCTTTGTCTAGATATACTCATCTAACTGTCTTAATTATGAGAAAATTCTTAAAAATTATTGGAATCATCTTCCAGTGTGGAAATATATACATTTTAATTTCATCAAATTCCTCATAATTTATTTTTAATATTGACCTTTTTATGCTTATGTAGAATCTTATGTTATAGTCAAAATTTCTGTTCAGCTTTGGTCTTTTCATCAAGAATACTTAAAAATCCTTTATTTCATTGAAAATCCAAATTTTTGACTTCCAGCCAAGATGGCGGCGTGGAGACAGACAACTGCTTGAGCTCCATGTTTTCTCTCAGGACTTACTTCATGACAAGCCTCGGAGTTAATGCTTGACCAGAAAAGAAACCCACAAATAATCACCAACAGAAGACATCCTTGAAATTCGCCAGAGAAGGTCTGTGTTTGCTTGGGGGAGGGACGAACAGACTGAGGGCAGGCAGTGAGAGCAAGGAAGGCAACTCAGAACTCAGAATGGAGTGGGGAGGGGTGCAATCTCTTCCATTTCTGCAAAAAGACTTTTACCTCAGTGTGGATGTTCCCTCTTGGCAGCATGCCAATAAAGGCTTTTCAACTTTATAACTTTTTTTACAGTTAAAGGTTCTGATAAAGGCTTCATCTCCAAAATATACAAAGAATTGACTTTAATTTATAAGAAATCAAGACATTCTCCAATTGATAAATGGTCAAAGGATATGAACAGACAATTTTCAGATGATGAAATTAAAACTATTTCCACTCATATGAAAGAGTGTTCCAAATCACTATTGATCAGAGAAATGAAAATTAAGACAACTCTGAGATATCATTACACACCTGTCAGATTGGCTAAGATGACAGGAACAAATAACGATGAATGTTGGAGGGGCTGTAGGAAAACTGGGACACTGA
Source organism: Sminthopsis crassicaudata (assembly GCF_048593235.1). Lineage (NCBI taxonomy): Eukaryota > Metazoa > Chordata > Mammalia > Dasyuromorphia > Dasyuridae > Sminthopsis > Sminthopsis crassicaudata. Next base: position 298,600,510 of record NC_133618.1, read on the forward strand.
TGCATTGTTGGTGGAGTTGTGAAAGAATCCAACCATTCTGGAGAGCAATCTGGAATTATGCCCAAAAAGTTATCAAAATGTGCATACTCTTTGATTCAGCAGTAATACTACTGGGCTTATATCCCAAGGAAATACTAAAGAAGGGAAAGGGACCTGTATGTGCCAAAATGTTTGTGGCAGCCCTTTTTGTAGTGGCTAGAAACTGGAAAATGAATGGATGTCCATCAGTTGGAGAATGGTTGGGTAAATTACGGTATATGAATGTTGTGGAATATTATTGTTCTGTCAGAAATGACCAACAGGAGGAATACGATAGGTTTGGAGAGATTTACATCAACTGATGCTGAGTGAAACGAGCAGAACTAGGAGATCACTATACACTTCAACAATGATACTGTATGAGGATGTATTCTGATGGAAGTGATATTTTCAATATAGAGAAGAGCTAATCCAATTCCAATTGATCAATGATGGACAGAATCAGCTACACCCAGAGAAGAAACACTGGGAAATGAGTGTAAACTGTGAGCATTGTTTTTTTTTTTCGTTGTTGTTCTTGTTGTTTTGTTTTGTTTTGTTTTTCCTCCCAGATTATTTTTACTTTCTGAATACAATCCTTCCTTTGCAACAACAACAACAATAAAATTCAGTTCTGCACATATATATTGTACCTAGGATATACTATAAGATATTTAATATGTATGGGAATGCCTGACATATAGGGGAGGTGGGAGGGAAGGAGGGGAAAAATTCGGAACAGAAGGGAGTACAAGGGATAATGTTGTAAAAAAAAATACCTATGCATATGTACTTTCAAAGAAAATGTCATAAATGTTATAATTATAAAAATTTAAAAATAAATAAATTAATAAAAAAACAATAAAAAAAAGAAAATCCAAATTTTCTCCTAATGAATTACACCCAATTTTGCTAAGAAGGTGATTTTTGTTTGTAATTATACTTCCTTTTCCAGAATTTCATATTGCAAAACCTCTGATCCTTTAATGTAAGAAGTAATAAATCATATCTAATACTTGTTATGGCTCCATCACACTTGAATTGTTTCTTTCTGTCTACTTGCAATATTTTGTCCTTATTCTGGGAGTTCTGGAATTTGGTGAGAGTACTTCTGGGTATTTTATTTTGAGAGCTCTGTTGGGGGTTGATTCTTTCAAATTCTATTATATCTTTTGGTTCCAGATTATCAGAACAGGTTTATTTTAATAATTTCTTTAAATATGATGTCTAGACTCTTTCATTTTATTTTATTTTCTTTCTTTCTTTCTTTTTTTTTTTTTTGATCATAGCTTTCAGGAAGTTTACTAATTTTAAAATTATCTCTTCTGTGTCTATTTTCCAGGTCAGTTGATTCAGATGGTTGATTTTTTTTAATCTTTTGTTTTTTATTGTTTTTTTGATTTCTCATATAGTCATTAGTTTGTGTTTGCTCGATTCTAATTTTTAGGTTTTCTTCTATGAGCTTTTGTATCTTCTTTTCTCTTTGTCCAATTATACTTTTAAAGCAATAGTTTTCTTCAGTGGATTTTTCCCCAATTTGGTCAATTCTGCTTTTCAACACATTCTTTTCATCATTGGCTTTTTATACTTCCTTACCATTTTGTCTAGTCTGTTTTTAAGGTATTATTTTCTTCAGTATTTTTTAATGTCTCCTTTACCAATATGTTGACTTGTTTTTCCAAGATTTTCTTGAATTATTCTAATTTCTCTTCCTAAATTTTCTTCTCCTTTCCTTATTTCATTTTCAAAATTATTTTTGAGCTCTTCCATAGCTTGAAAAAAAATTCCTATTTTTCTTAAAGGCTTTGGATGTAGGAGCTTTGACTTTGTTATATTTTGAATATATGTTTTCTTCTTTTTTATCATGATACTAACTTTCTATGGTCAGATTCTTTGTTTTTATTTTTTTCTGGTTTATTTTTACTCATTTTTCCACCTTATTACTAGACTTTTAACTTTTTGTTAAAGTAGGGATCTACTTCCAGAATTTAGGGTGCACTGTAGTAAGCTTCAGGGGTTTTGTGCAGCTGTTTTCAGAGATTCTTCTAGGTACCTGTAAGTTTTCAGTTCCTTTATGATCTGAGGACAGGTGTGTTTACAACTTTTTTGGCCTGTGTTCTGGTCATGAGTAATTACAAGATCTCTTTTCTGCCTTGGAGCTGTAAGTAAGGTCCCTACTCTACTGTGGCTACAAGTCACAGAAATAAGGGGAATTTTATTGCCCTGGGTCTGCCATCTTGGACAAGACCTAGATCCAAGTATAAGTAAAACAACAGAATTCTGCCTTATTGCTAGCAAAGAAGCACATATAATCTCTTCTGACAATTTGCTATACCCCCTTACTGTCTGTGGCTGAGAATTGTAGAAGCTGCTGCTGCTGCACCTGATAATTTAGTGGCTTCCCAGCCCTGCTCCTCCTTTGCTGAAGCTAGTATATTCACTCCATTCTCACCCCTTTGCAACCAAACTTTCCTGCCAACTTTTCAAGTTGTCCTGAGCTGCAAAAATTTTTATTCTGTCTTTTTATGGGTTTTGATACTTTATGATTTCTTAGTCATTAGTTACAAATTTGGAGGGATTTGAGGAAAAGCTCAACAGATTCTCTCTGCCTTTACTCTGCTATCTAGGTTCCTTCTATTTTCAAAAATTTTAATCATATTGATGAGTTAACTGATTTTTTTTCTTGTTCATTTTTAACTTCAAATATTATATAAACACAAAAATCTATAGGTTATAAAATATTTACATATCAAAAACCCCACTTATACACACATACTTGCCCAAGTACAAAGGTATATTCATACAAATTATGGAATTCTTTAAAAAACTAGAATAATGAATTTGACAGTTATGCAATAAATAGGCCAATGGTGACAAGTTCAATTAAAAGGGAGCAGTAATCTACACAAAAAGGAATCAAATGACAGATTTTGTCTTAGTTTTTAAAAGTAGTACAAGCTATATTTTGCTGTATTTTTATTTTGTTAATATTTGCCAATTACATTTTAATCTAATTTGGGCCCATTCTGAAACAAATAATTCCCAAAGTGACTGTTTTTTTCAATTAATTTTATGATTATAATTTTTTGACAGTACATAAAGATAAATAATTTTTATAACATTATCCCTTGTATTAATTTTTCCAAATTTTACCCTCCCTCTCTCTACTTTCTCCCCTAGATGACAGGCAATCCTATACATATTAAATGTGTTACAGTATAACCTAGATACAATATATGTGTGTAAATCCAATTTTCTTGTTGTATGTTAAGAATTGGATTCCAAAGGTAGAAGTAACCTGTGTAGAAAGGCAGTAGTACTAACAATTTACATTCAATTTCTAATGTTCTTTCTCTGGGTGTAGCTGTTTCTGTCCATCCTTGATCAACTGGAAGTGAGTTGAATCTTCTTTATGTTGAAGATATCCGCTTCCATCAGAATACATTCTCATACAGTATTGTTGAAGTGTATAGTGATCTTCTGGTTCTGCTCTTTTCACTCAGCATCAATTCATGTAAGTCTCTCCAAACCTCTCTGTATTCATCCTGCTGGTCATTTCTTACAGAGCAATAATATTCCATAACATTCATATACCATAACTTACCCAACCATTCTCCAATTGATGGACATCCATTCATTTTCCAGTTTCTAGCCACTACAAAAGGAGCTGCTACAAACATTTTGGCACATACAGGTCCCTTTCTCAACTTTAGTATTTCTTTGGTAATACTGCTGGATCAAAGGGTATGCACAGTTTGATAACTTTTTGGTAATAGTTACAAATTGCTCTCCAGAATGGCTGGATTCTTTCACAACTCCACCAACAATGCACCAGTGTCCCAGTTTTTCCACATCCCCTCCAACATTCATCATTATTTGTTCCTGTCATCTTAGCCAATCTGACAGGTGTGTAGTGGTATCTCAGAGTTGTCTTAATTTGCATTTCTCTGATCCGTAGTAATTTGGAACACTCTTGAGTGTTCACTCAATAAGTGGATATAGTTTCAATTTCATCACCTGAAAATTGTCTGTTAATATCCTTTGACCATTTATCAATTGGAGAATGTCTTGATTTCTTATAAATTAGGGTCAGTTCTATATATATTTTGGAAATGAGGCCTTTATCAGAACATTTAAGTGTAAAAATATTTTCTCAATTTGTTACTTCCCTTCTAATCTTGTTTGCATTAGTTTTGTTTGTGCAGAAACTTTTTAATTTGATGCAATCAAAATCTTTGATTTTGTGATCAATAATGATCTCTTGTTCTCCTTTGGTCATAAATTCCTTCCTCCTCCACAGGTCTGAGAGGTAGACTATCCTCTTTTCCTCTAATCTATCTATGATCTCATTCTTTATGCCTAAATCATGGATCCATTTTGCTCTTATCTTGGTATATGGTGTTAAGTGTGGGTCCATATCTAATTTCTGCCATACTAATTTACAGTTTTCCCAACAGTTTTTTTCAGATAATGAATTCTTATCCCAAATGATGGCATCTTTAGGTTTTCAAACACTAGATTGCTATAGTTGTACCTAATCTGTTCCACTGATCAACTAATTTATTGCTTAGCCAATGCCAAATGGTTTTGGTGACTGCTGTTTTATAATATAGCTTTAGATCAGGTACAGTTAGACAACCTTGATCTGACTTTTTTTTTCATTAATTCCCTTGAAATTCTCCACCTTTTATTCTTCCATATGAATTTTGTTGTTATTTTTTCTAGGTAATTAAAATAGTTTCTTGGGAGTCTGATTGGTATAGCACTAAATAAATAGATTAGATTGGGGGGTATTATCATCTTTATTATATTCGCTCGGACTATCCACAAGCACTGAATGTCTTTCTAATTATTTAAATCTGACTTTATTTTTGTGGGAAGTGTTTCGTAATTTTTCATATATAATTCCTGACTTTTCTTTGATAGATGGATTCCCAAATATTTTATACTCTTGAAATTTGTTTTGAATGGAATTTCTCTTTATATCTCTTGCTGTTGCATTTTGTTGGTGATATATAAAAATACAGAGGATTTATGTGGATTAATTTTGTATCCAGCAAATTTGCTAAAGTTGTGAATTATTTCTAATAACTTTTTATTAGAATCTCTGGGGTTCTCTAAGTATATCATCATATCATCTGCAAAGAGTGACATTTTGATTTCCTCATTACCTATTCTTATTCCCTTAATCTCTTTCTCTACTCTTATTGCCGAGGCTAGCATTTCTAATACAATATTGAATAGTAATGGTGATAGTGGGCAACCTTGTTTCACTCCTGATCTTACTGGGAAAGGTTCCAGTTTATCTCCATTACATATTATGCTAACTGATGGTCTTAAATATATGCTCCTGATTATTCTAAGGAATAATCCATTTATTCTATACTCTCAAGTGTTTTTAGTAAGAATGAATGTTGGATTTTATCAAATGCTTTTTCTCTATCTATTGAGATGATCATATGGTTTTTATTAATTTGATTATTAATATGGTCAATTATACTAATAGTTTTCCTAATATTAAACCAGCTCTGCATTCCTGGCATAAATCCTGCTTGATCATAGTGTATTATCCTGGGGATGATTTTCTGAAGTCTTTTTGCTAATATCTTATTTAAGATTTTAGCTTCAATATTCATTAAGGAGATTGGTCTATAATTTTCTTTCTCAGTTTTCGCTCTACCTGGTTTAGGTATCAGTACCATGTCTGTGTCATAAAAGGAGTTTGGTAGGACTCCTTCATCCCCTATTTTTTGAAATAGTTTATATAATATTGGGGCTAATTGTTCTTTAAATTTTTGGTAGAATTCAAATGTAAATCCATCTGGTCCTGGGCATTTTTTCCTGGGGAGTTAATAGCTTGTTCTATTTCTTTTTCTGAAATGGGACTATTTAAGCAGTTTACCTCCTCCTCTGTTAATCTAGGAAGCCTATATTTTTGGAGGTAGTCATCAATTTCACTTAAGTTATCAAATTTATTGGCATAAAGTTGGGCAAAGTAACTCATTATTTCTCTAATTTCCCCTTCATTGGTGGAAAGATGCCCTTTTTCATTTTTAAGAATAACAATTTGATTTTCCTCTTTCCTTTTCCTGATCAGATTTACCAAAGGTTTATCTATTTTATTTACTTTTTTATAAAACCTACTCTTAGTTTTATTTATTATTTATTATTTATTTTATTATTCAATATTTTTTTTTGTTTTTGTTTCTTTTTACTTTTAATATTATTGATTTCTCCTTTTAATTTTAGAATTTCAAGTTTAGTTTTTGGTTGGGGGGTTTTAATTTGGTTTTTTTCTAGCTTTTTAGGTTGCAGGCCCAATTCATTGATCTTTTCTTTCTCTATTATATTTAAGTAAGCCTCTAAAGATATAAAATTTCCCCTTATTACCGCTTTAGCTGCATCCCACAAATTTTGGTAATATGTCTCATCGTTGTCATTATCTTGGGTGAAATTATTAATTGTTTCTATAATTTGCTGTTTCACCCAGTCATTCTTTAAGATGAGATTATTTAGTTTCCAATTACTTTTTGATCTATTTACCCCTAACTTCTTATTGAATGTAGTTTTTATTGCATTGTGACCTGAGAAGAAGGAATTTACTATTTTTGCCTTCCTGCATTTAATTTTGAGATCTTTATGTCCCAATATATGGTCAATTTTTGTATTGGTTCCATGAACTGCTGAGAAGAAAGTATACTCCTTTCTATCACCATTCAGTTTTCTCCAAAGATCTATCATACCTAGTTTTTCTAATGTTCTATTTACCTTTTTAATTTCTTTGTTATTTGGTTTGTGGTTTAATTTATCTAATTCTGAGAGTGCAAGGTTGAGATCTCCCACTATTATAGTTTTGCTGTCTGTTTCTTCTTGCAACTCTCTTAACTTTTCCTTTAGGAAGTTAGATGCTATACTATTTGGTGCATATATGTTTACTAGTGATATGGCTTCATTGTCTATGCTACCTTTTAGCAGGATGTAGTTTCCTTCCTTATCGCTTTTAATTAGATCAATTTCTGTTTTTGCTTGATCTGAGATAAGGATGGCTACCCCTGCTTTTTTGGCTTCACCTGAAGCATAATAGATTCTGCTCCAACCTTTTACCTTTACTCTGTATGTATCTCCCTGCTTTAAGTGTGTTTCCTGTAGACAACATATTGTAGGTTTCTGACTTTTGATCCAGTCTGCTATCTGCCTCTGTTTAATGGGAGAGTTCATCTCATTCACATTTACAGTTAAAATTACTAATTCTGTATTTCCTGCCATCATATTATCCCCTGATTATGCTTTTTTTTCCCCTTGTCCCCTGAACCCCTTCCCCAGTATTGAATTTACGGACCCCACTTGTCATGTGAAGCCCTCCCTTTTTAGTATCTTTCCCCCTTCCTTTTAAGTCCCTTCCCCTTTCCTCTTCCCATATTCCTCTTTTCCTTTTCCCTTTTCCCCTGCCCACTTATAATGAAGTCAGAGATCATTCTCTGAAAAACAAATATGTCAATTATTTACTCATTGAGCCTACTCTGATGAGAATAAGATTAACACAGTGTTTCTCCCTCTCTTAAAATTCCCTCAGATGTGATAGATTTCCTATGCCTCTTCCTGGAATGTAGTTTCACTGTTTTTATCTCTCTTTTTCCCTTTTTCTGATTCTATCTCCTTCCCTTCACTACTTCCCTTATTTTATGTTATATCAGTAAAATCAAATTATCCATGTGGACTTTCTTTATATCCACAACAGAGATACAGTTCTCAAGAGTTCTTTTTACCTTTTTCTGCTTCTCTTAAGTCTTATGGATGCAGATCAAATTTTTTGTTTAAGTCTGTTTTTTCTTAGAAACAAATGGAATTCCTCTGTTTCATTAAATGACCATCTTCTTCCATGGAAGAAAATGCTAAACTTAGCTGGGTAGTTTATTCTTGGTTGCAATACTTGTTCTTTTGCCTTTCAGAATATCAGGCTCCAGGCCCTTCAATCCTTTAATGTGGAGGCAGCCAAATCTTGTGTGACCTTTATTGTGGCACCTTGATATTTGAATTGTTTTTTTCCTAGCTGCTTGTAATATTTTTCCCTTAGTTTGGTAGTTCTGCAGCTTAGCCACAATGTTCTGTGGAGTTCTTTTTTTAGGGTCTTTTTCAGAAGGTGTTCAATGAATTCTTTCAATGCCTATTTTCCCTTCTGTTTCTATTATCTCTGGACAGTTTTCTTTGATGATTTCCTGTAAAATAGAATCTAGACTCTTTTTTTGGTCATAGTTTTTGGGAAGTCCAATGATCCTCAGATTATCTCTCCTAGATGTATTTTCCAGGTCTATAGATTTTCTCAGTAAATATTTGACGTTATTCTCCAGCTTTTCATTTTTTTTTGTTTTCTTTTGTTTGACTGATTCTTGATTTCTCAAGGAATCATTCATTTCTATTTGTTCAGTCCTGATTTTTAATGAGTCATTTTCTTCATTCAAATTTTTTAGTTCTTTTTGTATATGTCCAATTGAGTTTTTAAATGAATTATTTTGCTCTATTGAATTTTTTTTCCATTTCACTAATTTTTTTTTTTAGTGAGTTATTTTCTTTTTCCAAATTACAAATCCTACTTTTTTGGGAATTTTTTATCTTTTCCAATTCAGAAATCCTACTTTCTTGTGATTTTTTAACCTTTTCTAATTCAAAAAAAATTTTTCCCTGCACCTCCTGTGATTTTTTTTTTTCCAACTCAAATTTCAGGACATTGCTATTCTCTATCATAGCTTCTTTTTCCTTTCTCCATTTTTCTTCAAACTCTCTTAACTTTTTAATTGTCACTTCTAGGAGAAAGTTATGTGATGGGAGGCAGGCATCATTCCCCTTTAGGGTGTTATTTGGAAACTGTCTGGTGTTAACTTCCTTGAGGTTGGATACTTCCTCTTTCTCTGTATAGAAGGTGTCAATCATTCTCTTCAGCTTCTTATTCATTGTTAACACTCTGTGGGGGGTCTGCCCTTTGTGTAGGAAATTTAACAGCTTCCTCCCAGACCGGATAGATGCAGCAATTCCGTGACAGGGCTAAGAGAGATCTCTGGGAGAGAGTTTCCCTCCCTCCTCCCCGGAAATTCCTCAGAGGTTGTTAGCATGGCTGTGATGAGATGAGTGCCCAGTGAAGGACCCCGCTGTGTGGCTTAGCGATTGCCCTGAGGTTTAAGGCTGAGCAGTGAAAGCATCACAAACCCCATCCAAAGCCTCCCATGGGTCTGTGGATATTAGCAGCTGAAGTGAAAAGCCCCTGCACTCAAACCCAAAGTGTCTTCCCAGAAACCACAGTCCCTGCTGCGGAGGTTTTGCTGTTGTGGGAGTTCTGCTTCTCTGGGAATTCTGCTGCTGCCTCAGGTTGAGCCCCGTACTATGTGGATTAGAGGCTACCCCGGGCTGTGTCCCCCACTGTTCAGGTTCTTAACTGCCCCAAGGAGAAGCCCCAGACAGCAGAAGGTGGCTGCACAGCCGTGTGGAGATCTATTAGGTCACTTCCAGATTGGGGTGGTTCTAGGATCTGGCTTTATATTTTAAAGTAGCTTGATTTCTCTTCTGATCTGCTGTTTTATAAGCAGAGAAGAGCTAACAGCCTGTGCCAGATTCCTCTATCTCAGTGGCTTCTCTGATCCCACAGTTGCCCAATCAACACAGTATGCTAGCACCTAACCCTGTCGGTGCTGGTGTATTTTTTCCTCCTCTCGGAACTGACCTTTTCTGTTGAAATTCCAGAATTTCTTTAGCTGGTACATTGTGCTTCTAATCCTTGTGTTTTTTTTTTTTATCAGTCCAGTGTTATTTTTGAGGCTGATTTAACCTGTTGGTATTGAGGGAAGAAGGGAGCTTACAAATTCGTGTGTATCTTCTCCACCATCTTGGCTCTGCCCCCCCCCCCCAAGTGACTGTTTTGAGGACAAACATGCTGGTAATTTTTTTAAAATGCCATTATTTTATATTCATACTTGTTATTCTGAGAAAGCTATAGATGCTCGATAGATTTTTGCTAACTTGCTTACTGAGTGAAGGAATATTATAGCATAAAAATTTACTCTCAAATCTCAATATCTTTCATCAACAAGTAATAACATTTAATACTTCTGTTGTTTTCATGAAATATAAAAAATCCCTGCTTTTTGTTCCTTGAGTTAAATAACCACAAATTTTTCATTTGACATGATTTTGACAAATCCCTCATGTTGGATTATAAATGATGGGTATTAGCTTCTTTTGGGCTAATTCCAGATTGTATAGTCATATTTTATTATAATTATTATTCTAACTGTTGTTTTATATTTCTGCTTAGTTTTTCACACAGTTTACAATTCCCCATTGACTATGATTAAATTGTCTTTCTACCTAAGTGCCTGAACAATTTGTAAAGCCCAGTTTAATGAATAATAACTTTCCTAGCCATATGGTTATAGCCTGGATATTTCTAGAAGTTAACTTCTTTCATCTTACACTTTATAAAGAAATAATTTAATGAGTTTTCATAATAATCCATGCAACAGGATTCTGACTAGCAAAGTTTTACTAAATCACTGATGTGTGTGTGAGTATCACACTTCTACTGTAGCCTGCGGGAGAGACAGATCATTTATATAAATAAAAATCTTTGTGGAGAGGAGTCTAAATGTTGAGCCTTTTAAAATAGCCTCTTTTGCAAGTCAAAAAATTTAAAACTAAAGGATTAATAATATCTGCTTGGTTATTACCATTAAGATAAGATTTGAGTCAATTAATTATAGTTTGTGAAATATGAAAAGCTAGGAAGCTTTTGGAGCACTTTTTTTTTATAATTTTGAAGGTCTTCCCTTTTAAAAAATTCAATTTTAAAGATGCAATTGCAGTGGTTTTTCAATGTGTTTACATGTTCTCTTCTGTCCTCCAGAATCAAAATTAATGCTAGAATTCTGAAAATAATTTCTAAATTCAGAAATATAGTATGGAAATCTCTACCATTGATCTTATTTCCTGTCTCCAAAATACAAGAAACAAAATATCTTCAGTCATTTTGCTGATATGACGCATATTTTCAATACATAAAAATTGAGTGGTGTATTTATAATGTAATGTATCTGAATATAAATGAAAAATAGACATTTTTTTTTTAATGTAAGAAACTCCACTGGGTTCAAACTATAGTTTTAATTCATAATACAAGAAAGGGAAATCTTAAATTTATGATTTCTCCTCTGTGTCAAGACTATTCATAGATATATAAATAAAACATTTGAAAAAATTTAGAAAAACCTTAATATATATATACATACACACACACACATACACACACACACACACACACACACACATACACACACACACACACACACACACACACATACACATTCAGAGATTCTGAATCATATGGTATGATGATACTTTTAATTTTTATGGTGCTCTTGAACTGTAACATCCATTATCTCATTTTAGTTACAACAACAATGAAAAATATAAAAGGTATCATTAACTAATTTTCTAAATGATAATACTAATGGTTAGAGAATAGATGCCTAAGGACATGTCACTGGTGTAACATGCTCAATAACCACATCCTGGTAAAATTAGTTTGGGCTAAAGAGAGTAACAATCATATTCAAATCCATTGCTGAGGAAAGGGATTGTAAAAATCCAAACATGAGAAGATTTCAACCCAGCATAATGAAGCAATGAGAATAATTTGCTCCCTGAGGATATCTTAAGAGCTTAGTCAGACAGATGACAAAGTTTTCCACTGCATATGGGGCCTTGACTTTAATATTTTGAGTTTGTCTTGTTAACTAGATTTCAATGACTCTGGAAAAGAGGTTGAGGCAGATGACTTTGTGCAACTCTGCCTCACATAAATAAAATTCACTGGTAGGTCAAAATATCATCCGTGATGTCATTTGTCAGCTTAGAAAAGAAAGGACAAACAACAAAAACATCAGAACCAGATTGAAATAGACTTGCATACAGAAATAAGAACAAAGCCTAAATTCTATTACTCATTTATGTGACCATAAGAAAAATAATTTATTTTTGAGGTTTTAGTTTCCTTGTCTAAAACTGAAGATAAGAATAATGACTTCACCTTGATATTGTTGGGATCATAAAGATGATAATGATCATTGTCATCATGATTTTGATGACTCCCTAAAATTCCAGGCCATGATCTCCCTCATAGGAAGACAGAATAATTGGCAAAGCAAGGGAATATAAATCAAGTTGATATATAAGAGACTCTTTGAATCTTGAGACTGATAATGATATTTGTGAGATTATGTCTGTACTCTGAAATATAAATTGATTGGGTTCTACTATATCAGTGGTTGAATTAGCAATCTGAATATTATGATACAATTGTTCCTATGAATTTTGTAAATATATGGAATATGCATCAATTAAAGTACTAAACTGACATTTTGTAGGAATTAATGAATTTTTTTTTAAATTTTGAATCCTTAAAGATATGAGATGTCATCATCATTATCATGAAGCATAAAGGAAAACTCACATTTCTAAATCCCAAAATTCTACCATAAAATAGCAATAAATTAAAAAAATAGATTTGTAAAAACATAGGATTATGTATATTCATAACTACAATGGAATATATATTATACTTATGTAATACAGGATAGCATAATAAGTAGTGCTACTTTGTGTTCTGCTCATCACATGAGGATTGGTTGTATTAGGGGGGGAAATCCAATAACCTACCTTCTAGAAATGTATGAGTATAAATAATATAGATAATTAAAATTGCCAAATTATAAGTATATGTGAAATATAAATAATTTTATGGTGTTTAAATACTATATCATAACTAAATTTGAAACAAAACTCACTAATTGCAGACAAGACCTTATATTCCATCTTGTCAATAATAAATGACTACAAAATTCATATTTCAAATAATTTTTGAATAAGTATAAGAAAAAGTTTATTACCAATTTATTTAAAATTGTTTCTATTTAGTAAAAATGAAAATCGAGACATTACTAAATTTTGAAAAGAGAAAAGCTGAAGGATCCATAGGCATTGGAAATCCATCTTTAATGTAAGTTTCAGAAGTTCTATCTAATAGAATGAATTACAACTAATGTTAGAGTCATGAATGATTTGGGAAAGAAGCCAGACACATGTAAACTGAAATTGAGAAAAGTCTTGTTAGAATTTGATAAAAATGAATTCAAGATATAGGACAAACAAAACAAAATATGACAAATTAGAAAATCTGATATAAATATCAAGAACAAAGAAAGTCTATTAATATATTTGACCTACAATATTAAAAACATTTTAAGGTCTGAACACAACAAAATTTGTGCTTCTTGCTGACATCATATGGTCCAGTGGGGGAAAAATTGAAAATATGTAGGAATTTTCCTATGTACAGTAATCAAATGCTACCACAGCAAACATTTGAGAAAACTATTGAAGACGTATGGATTTGATGATCAAATGAAAATCTCTCTTCATTTAAAGCATGATAGCAAAACAATACTGTTAAGATTGATTGATATAAAATATGGAACCCTCTATAAAATCATTATGATTTTCAATTTCATTAAAATCATAACAATTCAAATGGATCCAACCATTCTGGAGAATAATGTGGACCTATAATGTGGAGTTATGAAACTGTGCATACCCTTTGATCCAACAGTGTTTTTACTGAGCCTATATCCAAAAGAGATCTTAAGGGAGGGAAAGGGACCCAAACAGCTTTTTTTTTATAGTGGCTAGAAACTGGAAACTGAGTGGATGCTCATCAGTTGGAGAATGATGGAATAAGTTATGGCATATGAATGTTATGGAATATTATTGTTTTGTAAGAAACACTCAGCAGGATGATTTCAGAGAAGTCTGGAGAGACTTACATGAACTGATGCTGAGTGAAGTGAGCAGAACCAGGAGATCATTGTACATGGTAACAACAAGACTATACTATGATTAATTCTGGTAGACATGGCTCTCTTCAATAATGAGAGGATTCATATCAGTTCCAATTGTTCAGTGATGAAGAGAGCCATCTACACCCAGAGAGAGAACTGTGGGAACTGAGTGTGAACTACAGCATAGCATTTTTACTCTTTTTGTTGCTGTTTGCCTTTTATTTTGCTCCTTTTTTAAAAAAACTGGTTTGATTTGATTCTTCTTGTGAAGCAAAATAATTGTATGCATGTGCATGCATGAATTAGATTTAACATATATTTCTATTTAAAATATATTGGGTTATTTGCCATTTAGGAAAGGGAGTGGGGGAATGTTATGGGCCAGAACTTGAAAGAAGGTACTAAGTGGAATTGAGGAGACAATGGTTAAATCTAGTTTAGCATTGATTTAATCCTACAACAAATAATGGTTTCCTAGTGATATAATTGGTTTATACTCAGTGTGGAGCATATAAGCACAGACTGAGAGCCACAGAGGGGAAGCTCTCAGGGCCAGAAAAGACAAGAGCACTAGAAGTTCTCAGAAGTTGAGACAGATTCATTCCATCATCCACCTTTGTGGTGGCTGGAGGCTGAACCACAAACCTTTGGATTCAGAGAGATTCAGAGGGCAGAGAAGACAGGGGAGACCTCAAGCTCTTGGAACCAAGGAGAGAGATAGGCCTCTAAGAAAACTAATGGAGCCCCAAGTTGAGGGAGAAAGGACTTTGAAAGAGATAATAAAGGATTTGAACTTTAACCCCTGGCTACTCCTGTGGTGATTACTGAACTGAAATGAAGGCTGCTTCCAGAGACCCCAAGAAAACCAAACAAGAGAATATTACAGGGGAAGGGTAGAAAAATTGGAACACAAGATTTTGCAAGACTAATGTTGAAGAATTGTCCATGCATATGTTTTGTAAAAAATTTGAAAAAGCTTTAATAAAATAAAATAAATTTTAAAAATCATTAAAATCCTTTCTAAGAGACCTAAATATTATTTGCAGGTCAAAGCACTAGCTATATAAAAACCCATATAAATCCCTTGTTATTCATGGAACACAAAAAATTCTATGATTTCACTGAAAAGTTACATAAGACAATTATTCTTCAACATTTTTCTCAACAATATCAACATTGTCATTTGTTCTCTATAAATGAAATAAATCTTAAGTTATACTAAAGAAGAATAAAAACTTAGACCTTCAATTAAGAGCTAAAATTAAGCCCATTGATCAAGATAATACAAATCTTTTTTTTTTTTTTTTCATGCAAGATATATCCAATCTATAAAGGGAAAAATCAAATTAAATTTTATCAGTATCCTGAAGTAAAAGTTTAATAGAAAAATCTCTTTAGCACAATTAACACCTATGCAATTCTAATCTTAGCATATACTTTGGGACACTGTTATGATTGACAATGGGTCTTGTTTATTTTCAAACACTTCATTGTTAAAGATACATATCTCCAAGGAAGCTCTAAAAAAAGTTTAATGTGACCTCACTTAAAGAAGGAAGTGGGTTGATAAATCTCAAAGCACAGGATAAGAAGGTTAACAATTTACAGAAATAATTTTCGAACAAATAATATTCACTTTATAGAACAATACTAAAGGCAAGCAATAGGGGGCCACAGAACTTATCAAATGTAAGCAAAAGTGATTTAACATTGTATAAACCCTTTGAAAAGACCATGATCTAAAAGTGGAATAAATAAAATATAGGGGTGACATGAGTTCAACCACCATTTTACTGATAAAGAAACATCAAACAAATAGCTTAGTGAAGCAGGCACTTTATAGAAATAGGTGTTTATGATAGTCATTAAACATTAGGGTATGGCCACCAGAAATCACATCAAGTTTCTCTTTAAAGAGGTAGGATTTATTAATTGATTATACAATGAATTAGCAGAAACTGTGCAAAAAGTCAATGCAAGTTGCTAAAGTGTAGTCTCTTACAAGATAGCTGAAAAGACATAATCAAGTACCTAAATTATACGGTAAAAGATCAATAGTATCTTTCAACTAAGAGATGAGGCAGCTAGGCAAAGTAGTGTAGAGTATTGGACCTGCAGTCAGAAAAAAAAAAAAATTGAATTTGAATCCAGCCTCAGACACTTATTTCCTAATTGTGTGACCTTGACTTGGTTACTTTAACTACTTTCTGTCTCCAATTCTTCATGTATAAAATAGGGTAATAGTAGCACCTACTTCCAAGGATTGTTGTGAGGATAAAATAATCTCATATTTTTAAATTGCTTTTCAAATATCATCAAGCTATATAAATATCATTAAGCTGCTATTAAGTGGCAAATAAACATATTATAAATACAAACTCCAAAATACCCTTTAGAATTCAACAAATAAAAACACCATTACAGCCAGTACCAATGTCTACAACTGACTGGATATAACATTGATCCATAAAACTTCCACAACAATGTTTTTGGATAGATATTACAATACTAAACACTAATAATCTCCAAACTACATGAATTGAAAAACTTTCAAATTACAAGGTATTAATAGAATAAATTAAATTTATGTGGTAACAATATAAGTACAGTCATCATTACCATCCTGATTCCTACTGGTGTTATGTTGGAGTTGCTATTACTAAGAATACAAAAGATTTTATTATATCATAGTATTCTTTTTCAATTACAAAAAAGCAATGATTTTTTATTTACTGATACATGTGTCTAAAAAGCATTACATGTAAAAGACAGGGATAGGGATAATGACTTCTATGAATAACTTTTTCCACTGAACATAAAAAATGAAAAGAGGGAGATTACAGTAAATTATGATTAGTAAAAATAATAATAATTTGAGTAATAATAAAAGCCAGTGCATATAAATGTATGTATATATAACATATACACACACAAACACACACTCATAACACTATGGGTTTTCCAATGCACTTAACATCTGTTTTCTATTTGATGTTCACAGTAACCCTATAAAAGAAGTTAGTAAAAAATAGTGAAAATAAATTTATATAGATAGATAGATAGATAGATAGATAGATAGATATACACACATAAGGGCATTGCATTAATTGCTGTTTAATCACATACAACTCTTCATGAGTCCATTTGGATTTTCTTGGCGAACATATTAAGAGTGGTTTTCCATTTCCTTCTCCAGCTTATTTTACAAATGAGAAATTGAGGCAAATAGGATTAAGTGACTTGCCCAGGATCACACAGATAGGAAGTATCTGAGGCTAGATTTGAACTCAGGAAGACATGTCTTCCTGACTCCAAGCCTGACATTATCCACTGCACCATGTAGCTGTGTTAGTTCAAAGATATTTAAAAATTACAAAAGTATTTCTAAATGTATTATAACAAATCATTGAATGTCCTTGACAATGAGTACATTAGGTATATAATGTAGGAAATCATGCATGAACTGGAAAGCAGGACAAATGTATTGTGATATTAGGTTATAAATAATTACAAAATCTTGGAGCAATCATATCCTATAAAATTTAAATTTCTTTAGGGCATCAACTTTTTCTGATGTCTTTGTAATCTATAGTGTGTTCATAGATAAGTGTTTATTCATAAGATTTCAGAGTACTAGATTGAAGGAACCTTAGAACTTCATATAATCAAACTTCATTTTTACAAAGACATTACTATCAGATGCAAGAAAGAAATCCCAAAAGATATGTTCTTATCAAAGTCACACAGTAAGTAGCATGTCCAGGAATTGTACCTGTGTTTTTTTTTCTTTGTATTTACTATTTATTCTAATACTTCATGCTGAATTGAACTGAATTCTCTATCCTTAATTTTCTAGTCCATCAAATGGCATCTTAAACTATATGATCTCCAAGTGTCTCTTCAATTCTTGACATTCTACATGACTTTATATTACTACTACTATTATTACTAATTTTAGTTACTAATTTCATACATAAGAAAATTGAACAAGGAAGGCAGTATTTATCTAATTGTAGTAAATTGAAGAGAGGAAACTTTGAAGAAATTCCAATTTCTGGCATGTATAATCTATATTCACCTCCTCTCTATTTTAAAATAAATGTATTTACAAGTTAAATGTGCTTTAGCAGTCACAATTTATTAAGTGGTAATACAAAACAGTGTTACTAAACCTAAATTACAATACACATCAGGAAGTTTAATTTAAAGCAGTTCTGATAAAATATTTTTAATCTAGCTGACAAAATACACTATTAAAGAAGCAATTAACCCAATGCAATCAATAGAAAACTGCTAAAAAGTCAATGGTACTTCACTTGTACAAAAGTCCAGCCCAGTGTATTTTATTATAATTTTGCTGATACATCTTCCTTGATTATTATTGCAGGGTTGTTTTTTTTTTCTGTCTTTATCTTCCTATGGTAAATGAACCTGTTAAGTAAGAATAGAAAATAGTATTTTGTTTGCCCTGTTTATCTCCACCCTAAAATTATAATGCTTGGTTTGTGACCATATCATCTTCCTAGGAAATAATTGTAGTGTCAGACTATGAGCTTATGTAGAAAATTGGCTGTATAAAGGCATGTGGCCAATAAAGAATAAAGAGTTGTATAAAAATATAGAATATTTTAAAAATAAAAAACAGATCATATTTAATAAGTACCCCCTCCCTCAAGGTGTTCAATTCTCTATTATTTTATGTTAAAATTTTATTCAATCTGATATTTCAATAACAGACTCTAGGAACTTTCTGATAAAATTTGGATTGTTTTCTGTTATGTTTACCCTTGTAAGAGCCTATATGCTTTGAATTAATAACCTTGGACTCCATTTTCTTTTTTGATTAAATTACAAATATAACTCTTGTAGTAATCATCATTTTCTTCATCATTGAACATAAGGCTGAAAACCATGTGGCAATTTATTTCCTCTCATGAATTCTTCAAATTAGCTGAAATAGAAAAATGGAACAATTTTTCCCATGTTACACATTCATCTCAAGTCTCAAAATCACTATTCTGAGATAGTGCATTTATATGCATATATGTGTGTGTATAAACACATATAATATATGTGTGTGTGTATATATGTATGTATAGCAATTTCACTGTAGAGAAAGCTGATATGAAAGAAAGGTATGCCCTTGCAAATGGAAGGGCATTAATGACTAAAAGTAATAGTACAGATAACTCTTTAAAAATCAATAAAAACAATATTAACACTGAAAAAACCATACAGGATATAAAACATTTATCGAATAAATTAATATATATTTTTGTATGGGAAGTTCATTTAATTTATCATCACAAATGCCATCAAAGATAGATAATCAATTAGTTATAGAAATAAATGTGGGGGGAAATGTTAGATAAAAGCCCCAAATGGCAAAATTCTTTCACTACTCAGTCCTGATCAGCAAGATCAGGAAGAAGCAATAAAAGCCCAATAAAGATTATACAAGATCAGGAATGGCCAAATGCATCCAAAAATATAGTGATGTTAATTGTAAAAGACCAAGATCTTGAATGAAATTCATTTTTCTACATAAGCATTTTCATACATAAATTTTTCTACAAAGAAGATTTTGAATTCTATATCAGTAAAATCACAAGTGAAATCCAGGCCCCTAACAATATCTTCCAATGAATCCTCCTTAGATACAATCAAATGTTACGTCAACAAGATCAGTTTTTGTTTGCTCATTTTATTTTATTTAGCTTTTAAGAATTTTCACTTGTTTCTTTCTAGATTATGCAATATGTTACAGTTATATTGCAGTATATATTTCTTTTTGTACTTTCCATGGACTTAGACAATTGAAAGATGGTGTCATTTCTTCTGAGTTCAATTGGGAATGATTCTGTATTGAATATAGTAGAATTAATTGAAATGTTACCCTAACTGTTTTTAGTGATATCCTAAAAATAAAACTTTCAGAGACAAACCACTACAAGAGAAGCTCCTACACAAATAAGGGAGAAATCATCATGAAGCAATCTTAGAGATTGTCAGGAAAATATCAAGTTTCATAAGTCTCATATAGATATATAGTTATGATAGATACAGAAAGACACACATAGATACATATATACATATATGCATTTGTGTATGTATTTTTAAATATTCTCAAAAATTATAAATAAGTACTGGGAAAATAGACCAAGTATTAAGAGATAGGAAATTTATCATTTCATATCAATCAGCTCAAGGAGGTCCCCTGGTCAAAGAGATCAGTGGGGAGGATGGTATATTTGGGTAGGGATATAATAGTTTATTTCTTGCTACAGAAAAAATATTATTTAAAAAAATAAAAAAAAAATCTTAAAAACCTACTATTTTCATTTATTAAAACAATAAGGCAAAAACCTATGTATACTGCGAAGATAAATTGGTCCATAATTCAATCCAGAGAAAATGCATTTTCTTTTTCTAATAGTACTAGCAAAACTGCTAGCAATCACATTTCCTATTAGTGAAAATAAGCACTTTAATAAACTGCTAGAGTATCTCACAGGTATTGTAAATGGCAGCTGCTATTAGAATTTGCTTCAATAATGTAATAGATAGCCATATAAAGCCTACATATCTTAACAGAGCATAAATTAAATTTTGCCCTCATATGGCTTTTGCATGTAAATGCAGTTTTTTTTGAAAAATGTTTTAATTTTCCTTTTAATGATCTTGCCTGTTTTGCACAACAGAGGCTAGTAAACTTCCTTCATTTTTCCTGACCTTTTTAAATTCTACTGCAACCAAAGAAACTTGAGTTTAACTTCCCTAATTATTATATTAAAAAAAGCAAAAAAGCACTGTATGTATGTGTGCATGCATAGACACGAATATTAATCTGAATTCAAATTCCCACTTTGCCACTACTGTCTGTGCAATATTGAACATTAGATTTTAATGCCCTGAGCCGTCTTGTTTTGTCATCTGTAAATGGAGGGGATTGGACCAAATGACTGTAGGCTCCCTTTCAATTCTAAATATTGTATTGTGTGATCATGTATCATCCTCCCTAAAGCAGTGTCCAGTAAATTGAGTGAGTATTTAGTTTATATAACTATTCAAAAGAAAGATGTCCTTGTTTTATATGCATATGCTTTGCATATTCAGGAGGAAATAGGTTGTTTTTGAGCAGCAGTTTAAATATACTTAACACAGGATTGAGACTTTTTTAGACCCCAATATTACACCAAGATTTTAAACTCTCTCAGATATATTTCCACATATGTGAAATTTTCTTTTATCTCTGATACAGAAATACATTGTTGTTGTTGTTGTTGGTCCTTGTTTCTCGAAGACTACCATAGATAGTGTCAGGGAGCCAAAGCCACGCACATGAGCGCCTCTCCTCCCTCTGGAATTCTTTGCACTGAACACTTCATCCTGGGTCAAGAGCAAGCAGAAAACCCACAAGGGAGGGAGGGAAGAGGAGAAGTAGTTCATTCTCCAGGGAGTTGGATCTGAAGAGTGTCCAGGGGTTTGGGACACTGGAGAATCCAAAGAGGATTACTGAAGTGGGCAGGGATCCCAACGCCATATCAGCAAGAATAACGTCTTGGTGATTGGGCGCTCGGGACCCATAGACATTTTCTTCACATCCCATGCTTGTCAAGAGCCAGCTTTCCACATTTTTCTTCAACCAGCCAGATCCCTCTCCAGCCAGATACCTCTTTTCCTCCTGAAGCCGTGGGCCAGCAGAATTTCTGGTGTGCCCTTCTTGCGCCCTCAGCATTGGCCCAGTAATTAGCTCATTGTTGGTAGAGGTGGTACGGGAATAAAGCCGGCGGATCGAATTCAGAGTGACTGGCTCATGCCCCTGAGAGAATATTTTGAAGGTCAGGAACCCCATAACAATAATAAAGAGCAACTGGAAGGTGGACATCATGAGAGGCTGCCTCCATGCCCATGTTGATGAAAGCCATCATAACTGACATTATGACCATGGAACTGAGCAGAAGTAACTGAAGCTTGGACATCAGAGACTTCACTCTGACAACAAATGCTCCAATCATTCCAGAGGTATGTCCTAGAAACGCTTGGTACCATGTAGCTTGTGCAGCCATCACCACCCACTTAAAAGAATACCTTTCTGCGCAAGGCACCTTAGTGAGGGAGCCCATTAAGTCTTTGGTTATCCTCCCTTTGTGCTGACCCAAGGCCCAGAACTTCTGAAGGCATACTGTTCCAGGTGCCCCTCACCTTGAGTGTCTTTCAGGTGCTGCACTGTTATGGAAAACAAAATAACAAAACAAAACAAAACAAAAAAAAAACACACACACACACACACAAAAAAAAAAAAAAAAAAAAAAAAAAAAAAAAAAAAAAAAAAAAAACAATTTCTCTGGCAGATGGGAAGTTGGCATAGTGTACTAGGGCTCCAGAGCCCTGCCAGCTTCCTGTTCTTTGGCCTGGCACTGGCGGTCAGTCTGTGGAGGCTGGTTGAGAGTATCAGAATCCGGATGGATGGAAGAGGTATAACACCTGCATCTAAGTTAGCATGTGCTTATAAAATATAGAAGCCAGCTCCGAATGCAAATATGAGCAAAGTAGCCTCTTCAGAACAACTGAAGTGACACTTCTGTGGGAGTTGCTGCAGCTGCTGGTGCTTGGTCAAGGAGATAAAATGATTCTTTCCAGTTAGGACACAATTTCAGAGTAATTTAAATCATAAGTGCTCCTCCATGTTATGGGAAAACATGTAGTCAATTAACAATAATTTCTTTTCTTTTTTCTTTTCTAAGTGATGGGGTTAAGTGACTTGCTTAAGGTCACATAGCTAGTAAGATTCGGGAGATCACATTTGAATTCAAGTCCTTCTGACTTTAGGGCTGGTACTCTATCCACTAGTCCATCTAGCTGCCTCTTAACATTCATTTTTTTAAACACTTGCTATTATAGTATAGCATAACACATGAGTACCAGATAACTTGAGTGTAGAAAGTGATATAAAGATTATCAAAGACAGATATGATCCGAAAGCCAGAGAGAAGAATAATAAATACAAGTGTGATATTGATATCCATAACCCATTAAAAGCATGACAAGAAGTTTAGCAGTCTAATCCAAATATCCATGACAATTTTTGGGGAAAAATATAAGCAAGAATATGACAGAATAAGAAGATAGGATAGGGCTGCTATTTGCATTGATTAGTAGGAGAATCTGTAGGGGTGAAACTGAATCCATCAAAGAGATCATCAAAGTCTATGTGAGAGGGTAGAAGATAATATACTATAATCATCTTTGGTAAATTCTGGTTTGTGTCATTTTTAACAACTACAAATTTTTTTCTCTAACAATTTTATAGTAAACTTTTATACTTTACATTCATTTTAATATTTACTTTTATTTCTTTATAATTTACTTATTTATGATTTAATGAATGATTTTAAATAATTAATTAAATAAATTGATTATTTGTTTAAAATGTATATGCAGGAAAAATTTATATTAAGTCAAATTACAAAATAATTTTTAAAATATTAAGAGAAAAAAATGATAATCTTAGAAACTGAGAAAGATAATCTTAATATTTATATTCCCAAACACATGTACATAAATGTCTTTCAAAATTCTTTAGACTAAAAGTCCAAATATCTCATAGTTATTGAAATATATTATTCCTAAAAAGATCATTGAGGTTTAGAAGAATTGCACATGTTTAATCTATATTAGGTTGCTTTCTGTCTTGGGAAGGAGGAAGACAAGGAGAAAAATTTGGAATACAAGATTTTGCAAAGGTGAAAATCAAAAACAATCTTTGTATGTATTTGGAAAAATAAAATGCTATTTGAAAAGTGTAACTTCTAAAAAATTAAGAACTTAAAAATATCATTTAGTTCCACATTCTGATTTTTCAGGTGAAGAAATAATGATCCATCCAAAGAGGTAAAGAAACTTTCCTAGTATCATACAACAATCAAAAACTGGGATTTTAACCCAGGCCTTCCAAATACCAGTGTTCTTTTTACTATACTATACCATCAACAATTCAATTAATCTCTCTTTCCATTACCAATAACATGACACAGATGGCAAAACTAAATATTTCAAAATCATGAACTTCCAAAAATATACAGGCCAACAAAATTCTATAACTACAATAAAAATCATCATGAAGCTATAGTCCTCTCATTTTGCAACTGACCAATTACAATCTCTGGGGTTCAATTTCCACATCTATTTTCTAAATGATTAGCCTAGATACTCTCAAATTTTTTCTTCTAGTTCAAAATACATGATACCATAGAAATGTTACTGTTTTTCCCAAAAAAAAAAAAAAATAAGTCAAACATCTTTCTAAATTATTCTTGGTAGGAGGTAGTGATGACAGTGGAAGTTTTGGGAAAATAGTGGAAAGGTAAGGACAGCAAAAACCTGGCATTAAGTTCAGTGTTCAGTGTCCAGACATTCACTTTATGTTTGTTAGAGATAGGAACTAGAGGGGCCAGAGTCATGATTTTCCTGTTAGAGGGGGTTCATAGGTAAAACTCTATCTATCCTCATTTCAAGACCAACTAAATATTATACAATCCTTTTGATGTCATATTTGTTAATTCCATTTGGTTAAGAGATTTGCTGTATGCTATTATATATTGTTATCGTCTCTGATACTCTAGGAATATAGTAGCATCATTGGCTTTTGCTTTATAACCGAATCCCATCTCTGTGCAGCTGAGAAACTATACCTCACATTAGAGATAAAATGGCCATTTAATTTGAAACCTAATATAGTCTTGTATTCCCACAAAGCCTTCCATTTTCATTCTTTTCTCCTCAGATGCACTGACATAACTTCCATTTTTAGGATGAAAAAGTAAGCATATATGCAATTTAGTCTGACATAGTATCAAGACAAAAAATATAATTTAGAATTATCTCCTTTTAAAATAACACTTTGAATTGATGGTGCTGTATTGTGTACTTTATAATGCAAGCTTTTATCCTTATCATTAAAATACTGCCTTTTTACCTTAACCATTTATACTAACATTTTGCAGTTTTAATAACCTTAACCATATTGCTAACAACATTACACTTAACTATATGAGAATGAAAAGTGTGAAATATTGATAGGAGATACTAGTTAATGAAATTCCTACTAGCATTAAAACATGAGATAAATAACTCATTTTATGTCATCTGTTAGATTTTCAGCCCTTTCATAAAACCCCCAAATGAATGTCTTAGAATTTATCACTTATCTCTGTCTATTTATAGATACATATATGTGGGTGTGTATATCCTAATCATGATGATATATATGTATATGGATGCATTTTACACATATATGCAAATATTTTAATATTTTTCACTTATTCCATGAAAATTAGCACACAATTGCTTTCATTTTTCCCTTTTCCCTCTTGGATGTGAAAAATGCAGACTAGATCTATTAATTAATAAAATCTTTATATTTGTCCTGTATGTTTTTCTAAGTTATTCTAAGTAAACATCTCTCTGCCTCAGCTTCCTCATCTGCAAAATG
Organism: Sminthopsis crassicaudata; assembly: GCF_048593235.1. Lineage (NCBI taxonomy): Eukaryota > Metazoa > Chordata > Mammalia > Dasyuromorphia > Dasyuridae > Sminthopsis > Sminthopsis crassicaudata. Next base: position 298,625,902 of record NC_133618.1, read on the forward strand.
AGAATAATAAGCATACCTATACCTCAGGGATATTGTGTGTGAAATATTTCATTACTCTGCAAAAACTTAAACAGTACATTAACACTAATTGTTGTTGTTTTTTGTATCTACTCTGAATTCCCAATAGCATGACAGTCTGCAGAAGACCTATTCATTCTTAAAATCTCTAAGAAAGATTTCACAAATACTACAGCGGATGTTGGTGCTTGAATAGACCAGATGTAAGGAAATTCTTCCTTGTGCTTGTTGGAGGATTCTCTAGCAACAAGGCAAAATTAATTGGTATTCAGTAAAGCAAACTATGGCTTCCATCTTTCAAATAAGTGAAAATATCTGAATATATACTAATTTTCACTTCATCATGAATGATTCTGATTCTTCTATACAGAAGAAACTTTTATAAAATGTAGAGAATCATCTTTTATTAGTCTATGTCATTCTATTCTACTTTCCAAGGTTCTCCAAGCATGCCTTAAATGATGGAGACCTCAACTACTTTCATGTCCAAACATCTTTCTCTATCATATTTAGACCCAGCCCATTATCCTCCAATAAGCATGAGTTAGACACTGAACTCTATCACTATTTAGTATCAAGCTTATAACCCTTACTGCACAACCATCCATTTAGAGAGCATTTACTTCCAAATGTGAGGAATAAGGAAAGACTGATCACCTTGTCAATTTAAAAAAACTTTTTCTTTTAATACGGGACATTATTCCAGAATTATGCATGACTTCTAAGCAACTGAATGGTTGGATTAGATTGGTGCTATTTTGCTACTGGATCCTTTCCTTTTGAACCTTTGGAAGCCAGTCATTTCTTCTTGACTATCTATATAACTTGCTTTTCTTACTTTTTCAGCATTTTAAGACTTATTTAAGGAGATAGAGAAATAAACATAAAATTGAATGTTTGTATAATGCTTTAAAGTTTGCAAAATGCTCTTCATAGATTATTTGATTCTCACAATAGCAAAGTGAGATATACTTATTCTTGACTTGTCCTCCAAATAGGCAAGATTATTATGAATTTAATTACCTTTATTCTGGCATTTATATTCAATGAATAGATACCCCCAACAACAACAATAAAAAACTATTTTTTTACATATTCAAGATGATTGTATCAAAGTTTATTTAGTCCTAAATTAGGTAATTGGACAAGGTAGTATTCACCAATAAAGATATTTGTTTTCCTACCTTATTTGAGTTACTGGGTGCTAAGTAAACTTTTACTATCATCAGTTATAACACTACAGTCCAGGAATCAGTGGTTAGCATACTACTGAAACTTGTATCTCCTCATCAGAATAAAGTCATATGGAAATATTGAACAATGACAAGTATTACTGTACACTGATGTACTGTAATATTTGTTGGATTCTATGGCCCTTATAATTTGTTATTTATGCTTTGTCACTTCTCTCTTCTTAGGAGGTGATCTTATAAAGAAACCAGGCTGTGTAAACAATTGCTTTCTCTTTAATGATATCCACTGAGAAATGGTTTTAGAAAAGTAAATAGATAAGTAGATTCTATTCATTCCAGATCCACCATATTCAATTCGTGTCCCAGTTTTACTCTCAGAGAAATAAGCAGAATGAAATATAGTTGAAATATTTTATCTTTAGGATGCTGAGTTAACACCTCCCCAAACTCTTGTTTGACTAGATGTAGTTATGCTTTGATTTGATATGCTCAAAATATGACTATCGTATTCATAATAAAAAAGGAATCAGGCAACTAGCAAGACCTTTTTCATCCAATAAATAAAGGCAAATAAATTAAATCAACCTATTAATAAAGTGTAATTAAAATGAAATAATGTATTTTCTAGAATGATAAAGAATAGGAAGAATGCAAAAATTTTGAAAATTTAAATTAAAAATAAATAAGATTTGTTCAAGTTATGAAAGGCCCCACTTGGCTGCTATTAGGTGACGTACTTTAATCTACTATGTCTCATATTACTGAGGTATTTTAGAAGGCCTTGTAAGATCACATCCTCAATGTCTGAAGAATATTTTTATGGTGGCAAAATAATAATTTACTAGCACAACGCTTTTCCTGCATATGATTAAGTTACTCTACTACTCTTCAAAGTCTAAAAATCATGATCAATGACATACTTAGAGAATCCTAGAAAATTATCCAAAAACCTACTTGAAACAACAGTTTTATCAAAGTTGCAGGATATAAAATAATCATGAGCATTTCTATATATTACTTACAAAGTCCCATTAAGATATAATAAGAGAAATCCCATTTAAAATAACTATATACTGTTAGGTATCTACAACCAAGGCAAACCCAGGAATTATATGAACATAATTACAAAATACTTCTCACTTACATAAAGTCAGATCTAAATAATTAGGAAAATATCAATTTCTCATGGGTATGCCAAGCTAATGTAATAAAAAGGACAATTTTGCCTAAATTGTTCTACTTATTCAGTGTCATATATCAAACAACCAAACATTATTTTACAGAACTAAAAAAAATAATAACAACATTCATCTGGAAGAACAAAAAAATCAAGAATATCAAATGAATTAATCAAAAATAAATACAAAGGATGATGGCTTAGCAATCTCAAATCTAAAACTATATTGTAAAGCAGCAGCCATCAAAACCATTTGGTACTGGTTAAGAAATAGATTAGTGGATCACTGGAATAGATTTGATACATACAGCACAAAAATCGAGGCTTATAGCAATCTAGTATTTGATGACCCTCTAAACTCTAATTTCTAGATTAAGAGCTCATCATTTGACAAAAATTGCTGGGGAAACTGGAAAATAATATGTCAGTAACTTGGCATAGACCTACATCTCACACCCCAACCAAAATAAGATAAAAATGGATATATGATTTAGCCATAAAGGATGATAACATAAACAAATTAGGAGAGCACAGAATAATTTACCTATCAGGATCTTTGGAGAAGGGAGGAATTTATTATCAAAGAAGAACTAGAGAACATTATGAAAGGCAAAATGGACAACTCTGATTACATTATTTTTTTTTTAAATTGAACAATCAAAACCAACAGAAATAAGATTTTAAAAGCACAAAGCTGGGGTTAAAAATCTTTACACCCAATATTTCTGATAAAATTCTCTTTTACAAAATATATAAAGATTTTATAAGTCATTCCCCAATTTATAAATGGTCAAAGAATGTGAACAGATAATTTTCATATGACAAAATTAAAGCCATTTGTAGTTATATGAAAAAAATCTCTAAATCAATATTGATTAGAGAACTACAAATTAAAACAACTCTGAAGTATCACTTCACACCTCTCAGATTGGCTAAAATGGCAGGAAAAGATAATGATAAATGTTGGAGGGGATGTGGGAAAACTGGGACACTAATTTGTTAGTGGAGTTCTGAATGATCCAACCATTCTGGAAAGCAATCTGGAACTATGCCCAAAGGGCTATCAAAGTGTGCAAATTCTTTAACCCAGCAGTGCCATTACTGAGTCTGTATACCAAAAGAATCATAAAGGAGGGGAAAGGACCTACATGGGCAAAAATATTTGTAACAGCTCTTTTTGTGATGATAAAGAATTGAAAAATGAATGTATGCCCATCATTCAGGGAATGGCTGAACAAGTTATACATTGAATAATATTGTTCTATAAAAATTAATGGACAAACTGATTTTTAAGGTCTGGAAAGATCTGCCTAAACTGATGCTGAACAAAAAAAAGCACAACAAAGAATACATTGTACACAATAACAGCAAAATTGAAAGACTAGATTCTTCCTAGTGGTTCAGTGAGCCAAAGCATTCTCAAAAGGCTTTGGATAGGAAATGCCACCTGCATTCAGAAAAAGAACTATGGAGATTAAATGTAAATCAACATATGCTATGTTAATTTATTTTTTTCTTTCCCACAATATTTCCCTTTTGTTCTGATTTTTCTTTTCTAACATGTTTCATAAAGCAATGTGTATTTAAAATAAATTAATTTTAAACAAAATCATGTTCACCTTACTGACTCTCCTAATTGTCTCCTTATCTCCAACATTAACCATGAGAGCCAGCATTATTTATTGCAAAGATAATTTGATTTTAAATAAGATATGTTTAAATCTTAACTCTGCTATTTGCTAGATCTGAGAACTTTGGGAAATCATGATATCTTACTGAACCTCATTTACTTCATTTGAAAAAATTAAAATATAACTCAACTTTAAAGATGTTATGAAGTTTAAACAAGATAAGTTTATTATTGCTGTTGTATTCTCCTTTTTTAACAATTTTCTCTAAGATACCAACACTTTTAGAAAGAAAGGAGAGAAATGATGTTTTGTTCTTTTGAGAGATTTCAGTGAGAAGAGAGGAATAGTGAAAGTTTAAGGTAAAAAAAAAAAAGGAGGCAGAAGTTTGGAAGGACTTTCTGGGAGATCATCCTCAAGAGATAAAAATGTTCCAGGACTAGTAATTTAGCAGAAAGGGAACATCAACTAAATTCAGATTATCTGACTTTTATTCCCAATTCTGTTATTAAGTATTCATGTGCTTATGATCAACTTTGCATACATTATTAAAGAATTCTCTACTTCAGTATTTCCTATTCTAACATGGGAAAGAGAATCTGTTGCTTTGATATCCCTCATGGAGATATAATGGGAATAAATATGAGCAGATATCATAAAATGCTTTCATTTCTATGTAAAAAAAAAAGTTTCACATAGATGGAAAAACTCTCTTTAGCCTGTCTTAGCTGTCATCAATCAAGTCACACCAGTGGGAAGTAGTCCAGGGTTCTGTCCAGGAAGTATACAACTGTTCTAAGAGTTAGGAGGCCTGACCAGTTTAGCAATCCTTCTATTTCTCTATGGGCTGTTTACATTCAGCTATGTTCTGTAGAAGGCTTGTTCATCAACACAGCTGTGAAAATAACCATTGACCTGCATGCTCTGGGCCTAAGAGACGAGAGTGGGCTGGCTTACAGATAATCAGACAATGGGTCTGAAAGACATTAATGTGTTCTCCATTTCTTTTCTATTATCACTGGTGGGCTTTCATAGAAATTTATGGTTATATAGTGCTTAGATACAGATGCTTTTAGTGAATTTCTCGTAGCATAGAAGCAGCATAGCAAAAGAGAATTGATTTGGGATTTGGAGTAAGAAGACAGAATCCAAAATTCCCATATTGGGAAGAACCTTAGCAATTATCCAGTTTATAAAAACAATCTGAAAAAAGATTCATTATGCATTATAAAGAGAATTGGAATTTTAAAGGAAATATATTGGTCACCCAGTTTTTTACTAAAGACTTACAACACAATGGAATCTTCTCCCTCCAGAGGTAGCCCATTCTATTTCTGAATAATCTAGATAGTTAAAAACAATTCTGGTACATATGATTTTATGCTGCCTCTTGGACACTTCCAGTTTGTTCCAAAGGCAACTGTCATAACCCTATTCAGTCTCTTTTCCAGTCTAACCATTCTCAGTTCCTTGAACTGATTCTCATACAGAAAAAATACAAGGCTCATCCCATTCTGTTTTGTTTAATTTTGGATTTGAATTGTGATTCTTCTACACTATCTGTATGACCCTTGAATAAGGCACTTCCCTTATCTCTATGAACTTCAGTTTCCTTATCTGTATAACAAAGAGGTTGGATATAATGCTTTTTTCTGATCCATTTCAACTAAATACCATGATTCCAAAACCCCCCCAAAAAAAACCAAAATCTTTTTTTTGCAGTTGTGTTTGACTCTTCCTGACCTCATTTGGGATTTTGTTGGCAAAGATTCTGTAGTAGTTTTTCATTTCTTTCTCTAGCTCAATCTACAGAAGAGAAAAATGACACAAAGGTCACAAATCCAGTAAGTGTCTGGGGCCAGATTTCAACTTAGAAAGATGAACTTTCTAATTTCAGACTCTGTACTCTATCCACTGTATCACCTAGTATATTCATACCCAAAAACCTGTACTCCTATAGGAAAGAAGTTGAAGAAAAAAAAAAAAAAGAAAAAGATTATAAATGGTTATTATAAAAATTCTGTCCATTTCATCATTATTTATCAAGTGGAGACATGATATGCAAACACTCTGATCATGAATTCTAAAATCTTTCATTTGAATATCTTATCAAACACTTAGGAATGATTATTCTGGGGCAACATATTTCAATTCTCTCAGACTCAGTTTCCTCATCTATAAGATGGGGCTGAAATGTATTTTAGAAGCTTTCTTGAGAAAAGTGATTTTGTAAACAAACATAAGGCATAGTAAGTCATTATGACTATCAATCTACCTGATCTCCTCTTTTCCCTTGACTTCCATTGTATTTAATTCTCATGGTTCTCCTATGCTTCTCTTTACTATCTATTCATGGGTCTCCCACTTGTTAATAGATATGTCCATTGGAGTTCAGTCCTCAGTTTTATCTTTTGTTGCTATTTTCTTGAATGGCTTCAATTATTACTTTTGGAGATGGCTCCTGAATATATATTTCTATTCTTAACCTCTCTCCAGAAGCCTAGATGGGTATTCATTGCCTACTAAGGTAAAATATGTTTTCACTGGAAATATGGCACAATCTACTTAAGTCAAACATAGGCCTTTTCAAGTGTAATAATTACTTCAGATAATTCTCATAAAAAAAAAAAAAAAAGAAGGCTCATCTTTTTTTGTTTGTTTTGTTTTTGTTTTGTTGGTTTGTTAGTTTGTTTTGGTTTTTTGGATTTAAATTATACTTCTATTACCCTTTTCAAATTTTGAACTTTAGTCAAATCAATTCCCCTATCTTTCTGTATCTCAATTTTCATATCTGTCACTAAGAAGATGGCTTTACATGCAATGTTCTGTTGTCTCCAGAAACTGCCGATCACTCTCTGGGAGGAGATCTGCTGTCCCAACTCAATCCCAGACTCGATCTTTTTTCCTCCAGAACACCATCCCAACTCTGTCCCAGAATAGACTCACTCCTTGCTCAATGTTGTCTTCTTTTATCCTCCCAGAGAATGGGCATGTGAGAACTCAAGGGCTTGTGGGAAAATTACTTCAACCAATGAACGTGCTCCTTTTAAAGTTGTGTAAACTCCTTTTCATATGTAAACTCCTCCTTAGAAGTTCAAAGGGGTAAACTCCCCTTAAAGGCTGGAACCAAAGGTGTGAACTAGAGAATTGTTAAGTACTGACTTAGCTCTTAGTAAGAATCTAACATCTCCCCCTTTCTTTTGATTTAGAACATAGGGTAGTCATGACCTTGAAACATAAATCCATCAATATGGGAGGTATTACACATAATTACATAGATTACATAAACACATAGTAACATAATAACACAATACATGCTAGAAGTATGTAACAAATAACATGATCAAATAATCATAAATTGAGAATTTATAAATGTCCATAAGTCCATTGTCCATTAGTCTCATCTTGTGTTAGGAAATCCAATGATTTCTGCTGGTTTTAAAGTTTTTTAACAGTCTTCTTATTAGCCATGCTCTTTCAGTGTCAGATGTTTCTTAAATTTTCTCCTTTGTTTTGAGGTCTTTTTCTTTTTCTGTCTCTCTCTGATGGACAAGGCGAATATAACTCGTTGGCACCCATTTGATTCCTTCTTCATCTGAAGAAATAAAGCAAACCCTCTTCCCCAGGCAGCTAATTTATCTGGTCTCTTCCATTCACCACTTTCTGGGTCTCTCCACATCACCTGGTGATTATCTAAAAACAGTGGAGCTGCTCACACTGGACATTGCCCTTTTGGTGGTTATAAAACCTGTCTGCTGGAGCCAGTGCATCTTTGTCAAAAATTAGAAAATTAAAGGCATAGAGAACTGAATTTAGAAGTTTTCTAGAGTTACCTGTGGTTCCCCCTTTCTTTTGTTTTTGGAGGAGTGTCTTAATGTCTCTGTTTCTTCTCTCTACTAATTGCCTGACCTTGTGGATTAAGAGGTATTCCAGGGGTGTATAAAATCTTAAACTGCACACAAAAGTGTGCAAAATGTTTAGAAGGATATGCAGGTCCATTATCTGTTTTTATTTCCTGTGGCACACCCATAATTGCAAATGCTTGGGTAAGGAATTTAGTGACCACTCGGGCTATCTCTTTTGCTGTTGGCACTGCAAAAGTGAATCCTGAAAATGTATCTACCATCACGTGGATAAAAGATAGATGACCAAAAGATTTGTAGTGGGTCACATCTATTTGCCAGATTTCATTGGTTCTCAAACCATGAGGATTCTTCCCTGGAGGGAGTGTAGGAGTGTGGAAAGAAGGCAAGCTCCTAGCTTCCTCTCTTGTTATTCTAAATTGAAAACGTAAAGCTCGAGCAGCCTGATGATATTTAGAATGAGATTTTTGTGCTTCCTAAATAAAGAAGTACTGGCTAACATAGTTAAAAGGCTATCTGCCTTTGAATTTCCATCAAAAATAGGACCTGGAAGTCCACTATGTGAGTGGACATGCAAGATATAAATCTTTCCTGGATTCTTTCTCACTTGCTCTTGAAGTTCCTTAAAGAGCTGATAAATATTAGAGGCTGCAAATTTTATTTGGGCTGTGGCAATTATTTGTACTACACCTACTGAATAGGATGAATCAGTAATTATATTTACATCTCCTGGGTAATAAGTAAGAGCTAGCATGATAGCAAACAATTCATTCTGCTGAGTGGATTGAAAAGGAGTCCTGACTACTCTCTTTATGGTTCAATCATGAGAGTATACAGCACAAATATTTTCTTTGGATGTGTCTGTAAAGATTGTTTGTCCTTTAAGAGGAACCTTAGAAACCTTTTCTTCAAAAATCCAGGAATTATATGAGCAAAATTACAAAACACTTGCCACAAAAATAAAGTCAGATTTAAATAATTGGAAAGACATTCAGTGTTCTTGGATAGGCTGAGTGAATATAATTAAGATGACAATACTCCCCAAACTAATCTATTTATTTAGTGCTATACCAATCAGACTCCCAAGAAACTATTTTAATGACCTAGAAAAAATAACAACAAAATTCATATGGAAGAATAAAAGGTCGAGAATTGCAAGGGAACCAATGAAAAAAAAAACTCAGAGGAAGGTGGTCTAAGTGTACCTGATTTAAAGCTATATTATAAAGCAACAGTCACCAAAACCATTTGGTATTGGCTAAGAAATAGACTAGTTGATCAGTGGCATAGGTTAGGTTCACAGGGCAAGATAGTGAATAAAAACAGCAATCTAATCTTTGACAAACCCAAAGATCCCAAATTTTGGGATAAGAATTCATTATTTGACGAAAACTGCTGGGAAAACTGGAAATTAGTATGGCAGAAACTAGGCATGGACCCACATTTAACACCACATACTAAGATTAGATCAAAATGGGTCCAAGATCTAGGCATAAAGAATGAAATCATAAATAAATTGGAGGAACATGGGATGGTTTACCTCTCAGACTTGTGGAGGAGGAAGGAGTTTGTGTCCAAGGGAGAACTAGAGACCATTATTGATCACAAAATAGAAAATTTTGATTACACCAAATTAAAAAGTTTCTGCACAAACAAAACGAATGCAAACAAGATTAGAAGGGAAGTAACAAATTGGGAAAACAATTTACAGTTAAAGGTTCTGATAAAGGCCTCATCTTCAAAATATACAGAGAATTGACTTTAATTTATAAGAAATCAAGCCATTCTCCAATTGATAAACGGTCAAAGGATATGAACAGACAATTTTCAGATGATGAAATTAAAACTATTTCCACTCATATGAAAGAGTGTTCCAAATCACTGTTGATCAGAGAAATGCAAATTAAGACAACTCTGAGGTATCATTACACACCTGTTAGATTGGCTAAGATGACAAGAACAAATAACGATGAATGTTGGAGGGGCTGTGGGAAAACTGGGACACTGATGCATTGTTGGTGGAGTTGTGAAAGAATCCAACCATTCTGGAGAGCAATCTGGAATTATGCCCAAAAAGTTATCAAAATGTGCATACCCTTTGATTCAGCAGTACTACTACTGGGCTTATATCCCAAGGAAATACTAAAGAAGGGAAAGGGACCTGTATGTGCCAAAATGTTTGTGAGCAGCCCTTTTCATAGTGGCTAGAAGCTGGAAGATGAATGGATATCCATCAATTGGAGAATGGTTGGGTAAATTATGGTATATGAATGTTATGGAATATTATTGTTCTGTAAGAAATGACCAGCAGGATGAATACAGAGAAGCTTGGAGAGACTTACATCAGCTGATGCTAAGTGAAACCAGCAGAACCAGAAGATCATTATACACTTCAACAATGATACTGTATGAGGATGTATTCTGATGGAAGTGGATATCTTCAACCTAGAGAAGAGCTAATCCAATTCCAATTGATCAGTGATGGACAGAATCAGCTACATCCAGAAAAGGAACACTGGGAAATGAGTGTAAACTGTTAGCATTGTTTTTTGTTTGTTTGTTTGTTTGTTTGTTTTTGTTTTTGTTTTGTTTCTCTTCCCAGATTATTTTTACCTTGTGAATACAATCCTTCCTTTGCAACAACAAGAACAACAAAATTCGGTTCTGCACATATATATTGTACTTAAGATATACTATAAGATATTTAATATGTATGGGAATGCCTGCCATCCAGGGGAGGGGGTCGAAGGAAGGAGGGGAAAAACTCGGAACAGAAGGGAGTACAAGGGATAATGTTGTAAAAAAAATATGTACTGCCAAAGAAAATGTTATAATTATAAAAATTAATTTTAAAAAATGCTTAATAGAAAAAAAAGTCATCACCAATTATGTAGTAGCCAGGTTATCTTTAATGGAGACCCATGTGCAAAATTTGGAGCTGTGGCCAATAAAATTTGCCATTTTGGGATGATCTCACAGCATACAATAATATGTGTGTTAGTATAGAATGTGTATATTTTTTCAGGACTTATCCCAGATAATTGTATTACTCTCTTAATAGTCTTTAATAAAATTCTATCCACAAGCACTGGGTAAGGAGTAAGGCTTTGTTCTGGTTGTGCTGGGAGGTTCACCCACTCTATCACACTGTCTCCTTGATGAAGGAACTGCTGTGGGTTCCACTTTTGTAGCAAAAACTGATATTTCCAAGGGTTTTTGAGTGACTCTTTCAACCACATTGGATAAAGCCAGTTCAACTTCTCTCAAAGCCTCTTATGCTTCTTTTGTAAGCTGGCATGGTGAATTTAAAGCACTGTCTCCCCTTAAAATGTCATATAGAGGTTGCAGTTAATTGGTAGTTAAGCCTAATACTGGATGCATCCATTGGATATCTGCTATTAATTTTTGGAAATGAGAGTCCAGGGTTCAAGTGCCTGTCCAGGTGCCAAATTACAAAGGTCTGGGTTAGCTCCTCTGAAGGGCTCAGAATAAGTCCTTGTCAGGATAAGCAAAAGTCCTTGCCCCACATTGGGAGCCAAAATGTAATGTTCTGCTGTCTCCAGATATTGCTGATCACTCTCTGGGAGGAGATCTGCTGTCTCAACTCAATCCCAGACTTAACCCTTCTTCCTCCAGAGCGCTGTCCCAGCTCTGTCCCAGAGTAGACTCACTCCTTGCTCAATGTTGTCTTCTTTTATCCTCCCAGAAAATGGGCATGTGAGAGCTCAAGGGCTTGTGGGAAAATTACTTCAACCAATGAACTTGCTCCTTTTAAAGGTTGTGTAAACTCCTTTTCATATGTAAACTCCTCCTTAGAAGTTCAAAGGGGTAAACTCCCCTTAAAGGCTGGGACCAAAGTTGTGAACTAGAGAATTGTTACCTGTGGCTCCCCCTTTCTTTTTATTTTGGAGGAGTGTCTTAATGTCTCTGTTTAATGTCTCATCTTATTTGACAATCCTGGTGCAGTGATAGTTATGTGCTGGAGTGACAGATGTATTCTAAAAGAGAATCTCATTCAGCTGAAAGAAAGGAATAAAAATTTGGTATTGTTAGGAGTGGGGTAGTATCTGAAAAACAAAGGATCTTAAACAGAAATTTAAAATAAAAACAAAATAGTTATTTGTTCAGCAGCTAAAAAGGACAAACTTCTCATGAGATTCATTACTTTCATATTCAACATGTAAAAAAAAAAAAAAAAAAAAAAAAACTTGAGTTACCATAGAAACACATTATGACAAGATCTATTCTCATTTACTTCAGCAAAATAGATTAAAGTCACCTTGAACAGGGGAAAAACATCAGCCTGTCGTGTGAGCCTCTCATAGATTCTACAATAGATTTGGTACAACATATTTGAAAGTAAAATTATATTTCCCTGCTGTTTTTTTTTTTTTGTTATCTTAATAATGGACACATTATGTCTTGGAATTAATTGAAAGTCATATTTTATACCAAAATTTAATCCCTTAAATTATTTCTGTGAATTTTTTGGAAAAAAATTGAATTTATCTAACAATATATTATATTCCATTTTTCTTCCCTTTAGTTGATTTTAAAGGAAGTTATTTTGTAACTATATATTTTAGTAAACTTGCATAATAATCTCTATTATCAAAAATTAAAAATATATATATTTATTGATGGTGTCATTCTCTAATTTTAGTAGTCATTTTATTTTATTTTATTTCCGTTTTCAATCTTCCAAGCATATTGATTTATTGACGCTGAATAAGAATTGTCCAACAACATATACTCATTTTAAACATATACAGAAAACATAAGGAGATAATCTATATATAAAATAAGGATCTTCACATGGTGTTTTTAAACTCATAATATCATAGACAATATTATGTTTTGTCAAAGTCTCCTGTTTACTTTGAAAAATTCGCTCTTAAAACATCTTGGATTTTAAATAAATTAGTGGAATTAAGGAATAGATTGCATGACGATTTTAAAATGGAAGATATATTTCATATTATACAAAAAGTTAATTTAAATAAGCCATCATAGAATAAGAGTTGATTCTCTCAAGTCTCTCATGTTTGCATAAAACAAAAAGCTCATGCCCAAAGTGACAAGAATAAAGCCTTGTGGCTAAATTTTGGCTATGGTAAAGTACTTAGGCCTTGAAATGCTTTGCATTATTTTGCATGTTATGGTGAGATTGATATCATTCATAAAAGCCCATGAAACAATATCCTATCTATTGACACCCACCCTATACTATAGAATGAGAAACAAATATTATCCCTTTTTAGTCTTCATGAAGCAATTACCACAAAAAATTAGGAAAATCTACCTTGGGAGAAGGCCCCTGACAATTCTTTCTATATATAATGTGTTGGACATTTTTATATATGTATATTTGTTTATTTAAATCACATATTTTTTCTTATTCTTTAACTTAGGAATTACTCTTAAATAGCAATCTTAATCCTATAGCTAAGTGACACTGTGGTTAAGAGTTCAAGATTTGGAATCATGAAGACCTAAGTTCAAATTCAAATCATGCCTTGCTAGTGTTGGACAAGTAACTTAACTGAAGCAACTTCTATGTGATCCAGTTTCCTTATCTGTAAAGATAATATTACCTATGAAAGAGTTGTTATAAAGGTCAAATAAATGTAAGATACTTTGTAAACTTTAAAGCTAAATAGTAGCGTTTTAAATGATTTCCAGATGACTTAATTTCTTTCTTCCAGGCACAATATAGACATCCATTTTGTGAAAATCTTATTATTTTTAAAAAAGAGAAAAAATATTACTGTCACAAAGTTCAAGGGACCCTGACCCTATTGGAATGGCATACTTTCTTTCTGAAAACACTCTTTCTTCCAGAATAATTTTTACTCTCACCCTGACAATTTCATGACCATTTTAGGTACTAGGATGGAAGGGAATGGAATTGTGTCAACCATTACCATAATTAGCTAAGAATTGCCATTGTGCTCTAAATATGAGAGAGCACAAATGAAGGAGAGGTTATAGTACAAAGAGAAGATAGTCCATAGGTTAGATACTTTATCAGTCAATCATTTTCAAAAAATTGTCATTTGGAGGGCATGCTATTATGGATATTTCCTTCCACATCCTTTCATTGCTTTTTAAACTTTACTTAACAGAAAGAATACCTCTAAATCCCACTTATGGAGAATAATTTAAAGGGAAAGTCAAATCAGGCTTTCAGGAGTATATGTGAAAATATCTCCCCCCCTCTTGAGTTTGTGATCTTGTAGATCAATGCCTTGGCATACAAATTAAAAAATATCACTGACTTAAAATAAGGTTTCATGTGTATGTCCACTTAGGAAGAGTAGCAATTTATGTTAAATGGAGACACATTTAGTTAATTTTTATAGTACCTGTGGTTACTATATTCAGAGAGGTAATAGGGTTTATCTACAAGGGTATGTGGATTGTAACTGCTCTCAATAGTTTACACAAAGGCACAATTTTTTTCTTACTGGATATCCAGAACTTCTGAACTAGTATTAAGGTGAGTTCATTTTATCTGAAGAACCATGTCTTTGGGAAGAAAGAGTGTGAAAGAGCCTTGTTGGCCAACTTTATAATACAAGGGGAGCAATCTAAGTGTATGTGTTCCCATGTATCACATGGGTCTCTAAGACATCTCCCTGTACCACTTTTTTTCCCTGTAACTTTAAGTAAATTGGTTAACCTAAGCCACAATCTCCTCATCATTAAAACAAAGGGAGTTCCCTTTCAGATCCAGATCTAGTTCAAAATATCAAGAATCAGATAATAACAAAAGAAAAGGAATAATGATTGATACAGAAATAGCTATATCCCTCAAAATATCTCTTATAAGTCCTTTATACTTTTTCCTATTTTTTTAATAATGACTTTTTATTTTCAAAATACATGCAAAGATAGTTTTCAACATTCACCTAAGCAAAACCTTGTGTTCCAATTCCTTCTCCCTCCCTTCTTCTTACTCTAATCCATTAAACAGCAAGTAATCCAATATAGGTTAAATATGTGCAATTTGCCTATACATTTTTCCAAAATTATCATGCTGCACAAGAAAAATCAGATCACAAAGGGAAAAGTGAGAAAGACAAAAAGAAAGCAAACAACAACAAAAAAAGATGAAAATACCATGTTCTCTGAGTGCTGATGGCTTTCTCCATCACAAGTCTATTTAAAGTGACCTGAATCATCTCATTGTTGAAAAGAGCCAAGTCCATCACAGTGGATTACATATTATCTTGTTATTACTGTATACAACGTTCTCTTGGTTCTGTTCACTTCACTCAGAGTGAGTTCATGTCAGTCTCTCCAAGTCTTTCTGAAATCATCCTGCTAATCACTTCTTATACAATAATAATATTCCATAACATTCATATAACATAACTTATTCAGACAATCCCCAACTAATAGGCATCCACTCAAGTTTCCACTTCCTTCACTTTACAAAATGATCTGCTACAAATATTTTTGCATGTGTGGGTCCTTTTACCCTTTTTATTACTGCTTTGGGACAAAGCCCAGTAGAGACACTGCTGGGTCAAAGGGTATTCACAGTTTGATATTCCTTTAAGGGACATAGTTCAAAATTGTTCTACAGAATTGCTGGCCCTGTTTACAGGTCCACTAACAATGTATTAGAGTCCCGGTTTTCCCACATCCCCTCCAGTATTTATCATTATCTTTTCCTATAATTTTAGACAATCTAAGACTTCTTTATACTTTTAACCATGGGCAGCTAATTGGTATAGGTGGATAGCAAGCTGGACCTAGAGTCAGGAAGAACTGAATTCAAATCTGGCCCCAGAAATTTACTAGTTGCATAACCCTACACAAGTCATTTACTTTCTGTTTTCTTCAGATTCCTCATCAGTAAAATGTAGGTTGTAATAGCATTTACATTCCAAACTTTTTTGTGGAGATCAAATAAGTCTGGTAAGCAGAAATCATGAGACTAAATGTCTACTTTTTTGTGAAGCATTTTTAAAAGAGAGAAATGAGACTTTTTATATAATTCAGATTCTTGGAACTGATATTTCTTTTCCTCCTTTCTGTCACCTCATTATTGATATCTAGCATTCACAAGCTAATTGAATGCCTACTAATGATGCATTGATCATAATAGATAGGTCCTTGGTAACTAAAGAAGCAAAATTATAGCTATTTCTGAACTGCCAATTGTTTCCTAACTGAGGCTTTCAACAACCAGCAGGCCCAGTCAGGAGTAAAGTAATGAAATAGGCTTAGTCTTTAGCCCTTTATGAGATCAATTTCTCAGTGCCTACCTATTTTATACTAAATAAATTAACCCTGTTATATCTTCCTTAGTTTTCCTCATATGTAAAATGGGAATGACAATAAAATCTGCTTTCCAAAATTTTTGTGAGAATCAAATGAGATTGTATATGAACAGTGCTTTGTAAATTTTAGTCACACAAAATTGCTAGTTTTATTATTATTATTATTATTATTATTATTATTATTATTATTATTACTGCCATTATTTAGTCATCATGTTAGAAGGCTAATGGTAAATCAGTTCCTGCCCTAGAGAAGAGAAATAGTGGACTAGAGGTGTGGAATAAGGCAATATTTTATATTTATCCAATATATTGATTAGTTTTGCATGTGTAATCAGTCTTTTTTGGCTTCATTCACAGAGACATAGAGTCAGAGAATTAGCAACTTATTTGATGGAAGTTTTCCCTAGATTTCCTCTACCTTCAAAGGCCTTAGACATGCTCTGGTAGAAATTCCACAAAGACTATATACCAAAAAGGGTTTATGGAGAAAAGGAGGAAGATACAGGAAGAAGGAAGATACTACAGAGATAATCCATCTTGGTAAGCCATCTGGAGAAGTAGGACTGACCTGAAGGGCCAGAGTGACATTACTCTGCTCTGGATTACATTTCCTTCTCCCATCTCCAATTTCAACCCTGGGACTTGACTAGCAAATTGTTACTATAAATAGTAAAAAGATTGAATTTAACAGGCTTATCAAAAAAAAAAATTAGAGTAGTACTTTTTTCTTCTCCCTTCTATTTAATACAACTGTACTTCAACTTAGTAACCAATATTTTAATGGTTACCAAGGAGAAGAACAGTTGTGAGTAAAAGAAACCCCCTCTATGAAGGCAGGGGGTTGATAGGGAATGAGGAAGATGGGGGAGGGAAGAAACCAGGGGAAGGAAAAAAAAGAGAGAGAGAAAATATAGGGAGAGAAGGAAGGGAGAAAAGGGGTACTTACACAAGTATTTCTTTATATATATATAGATATAGATATAGATATAGATATAGATATAGATATAGATATAGATATAGATATAGATATAGATATAGATATAGATATAGATATAGAAAGAACACTATAATTAGGACCACATTTTATTATCTTTTAAGATTGGCAGCCCTTTTCCTTAGTTCATCTCTTATTTACTTTACATATGGGAGTTACAATTAACTATACAAATATGTTTCAGGAATATTTTCCATTGGTTGCAGACAGGAAGAGGGGTTATTGAGATGTAACAGATGAAAAAAAAGAAAGGAACACAGATAAAGGCATTGTTATAAAACCATATAATCTCTGAATATCATTATCCTGAATCTGACTAATACAAATGACTTGAGTTCTTGAATAGTACTTCTCTCCCTCAGGATTCTAGGGGGTTCCCTTGGGAAATTGGGGGAATCATTCTCTAATGTTATTTGCTTGACTCACTACTGTGCTTTTCCATATAAATGATCTATTAAGAACCATGCAGAAGATTACACGATAAGAACAGTTGGTACAAACATCTTTCCAAAAGTTTATGCTACACTAACCAATAACTGTTTACAAAATCAATGAAAAAGTGGCCCGCAAATTAGAGAATACATGTGGCAAAGGGTCCCCTAGAGTTCCTAGGAGTCATTTACCCATTCAGATAATGCTCAAGAAGTTCCTTTTAGACATAGTATCATTTCTTAGCTGGTTTCCTTGTAGAATTGTGAATGTAGGTCAAGTTTATCCACTGATTAGAAGATAGTCAATATCCTTTCAACTTTTCAAATAATATTTTCAGACTTTGAAGCTAAAGGCAATAGAGGAGGAAGAGGAAGAAGATCTAGGCCAAATTTGAAGTTGAGGCCCCCAGAACATGAATCTAGGACATGACTTGGTCTTCCTCTCTGCCGTTATTTATTTTGTTCCCTATTCTTGGAAAGTCCTTTTTCTCGTTGCTTGCTACATGTCTCTCTGTCCTTGAAAATCCAATGCATATTTACTGAAACTCAAATGCTTTCCTCCAGAAAGCTTCCCCTTTCTTGTATTTTCCTATACACCCATTAGCATTTTATTTCCTTTTTGGATTTCATCACCAATATATTGTTTACTATACTTATACATATGCATATGTGTAACTATTCCCTACTAGACTTTAATCTCCATGCTGGCAGAAACTATGCTTTGTCAAAATTTTCTTCCTTTATGAGTATTTAATTTAGTTCTCTGCACCTGGTCAGTACTTGTTAAATATTTGTTTTATTGATTTGAACTGGATCTTTCTCATTTCAGGGCCCATAAGCCCTATGGACATATAGTTTTCTGTAGTACCTAGCATTCTTAATCATAGCATTCCATGCAGATCAGGTATTTCAGAGAGCATCCCACATCATCTCTCTCCCAATATAAACCTACATCTCTTGTGTTATTTTCAGTAAATAATAGTAAGTTATCATGCTTCTTATTCAAGTTAGTGTAGTCTCATTATAACATAGATCCTGGAGATATTATCCTTATCAGTACGTTTAATTCTAATAGCTGAAGTTTCAAGTAGCACAGCTGGCTAGTGGTAAAATTATTAGAGGTCTCAACTGAATGAAATGCTTCTTATATCCCTAAATATCACAAAACATAGAACTTGCTCAGAAAACTCTGACCAGTTCATATGATAACCTTCCTAGGATGTTTGCAACATTTCTATCGGAAAGTGTAATGGAGTGAGAAAACATTGAATCTGTAGTTGGGAAACCTGGCTTAGAATTCTGATTCTTCCTTTTAAAAATAAAACAAAAGAAAATCCTAACATTTAATGTTTTCAGAGATTTTTACAAGTCTCATTTTATTGTCATAACAACCTTAGAAAGAACATTCTATCCCAAATTAAGGCTGGCAAGATTTAAGTAATTTGCTCATAGTCTTAAATCTAGTTAAGTGTTGAGACTGGATTTGAATTTAGATCTTCTTGACTCCATATGCAAATATCAATTACTCCACCTATCTGTATAACTTCAATCAATTAACTTCATTTCCCTAATCCTAGGTTTCATCATTTATGAAATGAGGGGACTGTTCAGTGCTAAATAATAAAATACAATAATACTCCTGTAGACTCAGGAGTACAATGTTTAGTTCAATTTCAGTAATTTGCATGACTTATCATAAGTCTATAACTAAAAAACAGAAATGATTTCTCTTAAAAGGAAACATATCCTCAACTCCTATTGATAATTTTATGTTATTTCATTCTTAGTGAATCAGGCTATTTAGCCTTCTTGTTTTTCCTCATCAGGATTTCTGCCTTTGGATTCTCTTTAATGAGGAGGAAAGGAACAGTATCAATTACCATCCTTAAACCCCCAGGTATTACAAAAAATATGTACCAAAGAGATATTGACAAACACAATTATTGTGGTTTTTTTATTCAATTCAATAACTCAACAAACATATTTTAAGTGACTATTAAATGTCAGCACTGAGGATATAAATATGAACAATGAAACAATCCCTACTCTTAAGAAGTTTACTTTTTATTGGAGTTTATATATTAATACATATAGAATTTGAAGAAATAAATACATAAAGAGCTAAGGAAGTGCTAATAGATACATGAGGATAGTCTTTATGGGGAAAAAGTGGTAATTGAGCTACATCTTGAAGAAAGAGATGGATTCTATGATAAATGGGTAAGAAAGAAAGGCAGTGAGAAATTCCATCTAAAGACACAAAGAAGGAAGATTCAAGTGTTATTTGTAAAGAACAGGAAAAAAAGCAAATTTAGCTGGATTGTAGGGTATAAGAAGGGTAATAATGTATAATGAGGTTGGAAAAAATAAATTGCAACTTCTCTGTGAAAGGCTTTAAAAGAAAAATAAAAAGAGTTCATATTATATCCCAGAGGCAATAGGGAAGCAGTGAAGTTTGATGAGAAGGGGAGTGACATCATTAAGTCTGCACTTAAGAAAAATTACTTTGGGACATGTGGGTGGATGGACGGAAGTGTAGAGAGACCACCCAGAAAAAAAGATAACTAGAAGGACATTTCAACATTCTTTTGCAGAACTGAACTAAGACAATGACTTTGTGAGTAGTAAGATGGGGGCAGGTGGGAGAACTGTCTAGAGACAAAAATGACAAGTTTTAGCAATTGATTAATTGTATTACCTAATGAAGAGGAAGAAGTTGATAATAAGGTTATAAACCAGGAAGACTGAAGGAACGGTGGTGACTTCAACAAGAAAATATTGTAGAAAGGAGAATGAGGACTGAACAAAAAAATCATCTGAAATTAAGAAGGCACTCTTGAATCAGAGAAAGAATTTGCAATAGACTGGTGCTTTATTGCAAAACAATTATGAGTGATTAAGATTACACTAGAATTTAGCAGAGAATGGGGAAGGGGAAAGGTATAGCTCTAAGGAATGTCCTAGTCTAAGTAAAGCTTTTATTTGTATTATCTCTTAATATTAGGGTGACCTGTAAATTTTATAGTTATTGTGGAAGGATTCAATAGAGAAAGAAAAATTGGAGATGAAAAGTGAGAAGGGACTACATGAGATCGACAAGAAACAACAAGAAAGTAAATGTTTATAATGATGGCTAATATATATTATATATTATTATAATTTATAATAATATATATCATATTATATATATATATATAATATAATAATATATACGATGTCTATAATGATGTAGAGGATAATATCCTCTACAATTTAAGAAAAGAGAACTTATCAAATACTGTTGTTTTTTTTATATATATATATATATATATATATATTTTATAATATTATCCCTTGTATTCATTTTTCCAAATTACCCCCCTCCCTCTATTCCCTCCCCCCGACGACAGGCAATACCATACATTTTACATGTGTTACAATATAGTCTAAGTACAATACATGTGTGTGAATATCATTTTCTTGTTGCACAATAAACATTAGAATCCGAAGGTACATGCAACCTGGGCAGACAGATTGTAGTGCTAACAATTTACATTCCCCTCCCAGTGTTTCTTCTCTGGGTGTATCTACCTCTGTCCATCATTGATCAACTGGAAATGAGTTGGATCTTCTTTATGTTGAAGATTTCCACTTCCATCAGAATACATCCTCATACAGTATTGTTGTTGAAGTATACAGTGATCTTCTGGTTCTGCTCATTTCGCTCAGCATCAGTTGATTTAAGTCTCTCCAGGCCTCTCTGTATTCCTCCTGCTGGTCATTTCTTACCGAGCAATAATATTCCATAACTTTCATATACCACAATTTACCCAACCACTCTCCAACTGATGGACATCCATTCATCTTCCAGTTTCTAGCTACAACAAAAAGAGCTGCCACAAACATTTTGGCACATATATGTCTCTTTCCGCTCTTTAGTATTTCTTTGGGATATAATCCCAGTAGTAGCGCTGCTGGGTCAAAGGGTATGCACAGTTTGATAACTTTTTGGGCATAATTCCAGATTGCTCTCCAGAATGGCTGGATTCTTTCACAACTCCACTAACAATGCATTAGTGTCCCAGTTTTCCCACATTCCCTCCAAAATTCGTCATTATTTGTTCCTGTCATCTTAGCCAATCTGACAGGTGTGTGGTGGTATCTCAGAGGTGTCTTAATTTGCATTTCTCTGATCAGTAGTGATTTGGAACATTCTTTCATGTGAGTGGATATAGTTTCAATTTCTTCCTCTGAGAATTGTCTGTTCATATCCTTTGACCATTTATCAATTGGAGAATGGTTCGGTTTCTTATAAATTATGGTCAGTTCTCTATATATTTTGGAAATGAGACCTTTGTCAGAACCTTTGTTTTTAAAAATATTTTCCCAATTTGTTACTTCCCTTCTAATCTTGTTTGCATTAGTATTATTTGTACAGAAACTTTTTAGTTTGATGTAATCAAAATCTTCTATTTTGTGATCAATAATGATCTCTAGTTCTCCTCTGGTCATAAATTCCTTCCTCCTCCACAAGTCTGAGAGGTAGATTATCCTCTGTTCCTCTAATCTATTTATTATCTCCCTCTTTATGCCTAAATCATGGACCCATTTTGATCTTATCTTGGTATATGGTGTTAAGTGTGGATCCATATCTAATTTCTGCCATACTAATTTCCAGTTTTCCCAACAGTTTTTTCCGAATAATGAATTTTTATCCCTAATGTTGGAATCTTTGGGTTTGTCAAAGATTAGATTGCTATAGATGTACCCTTTTTTGTCCTTTGTATCTAATCTGTTCCACTGATCTACCGGTCTATTTCTTAGCCAATACCAAATGGTTTTGGTGACTGCTGCTATATAATATAGCTTTAGATCAGGTACACTTAGACCACCTTCCTCTGAGTTTTTTTTCATTAGTTCCCTTGCAATTCTTGACCTTTTATTCTTCCATATGAATTTTGTTGTTATTTTTTCTAGGTCATTAAAATAGTTTCTTGGGAGTCTGATTGGTATAGCACTAAATAAATAGATTAGTTTGGGGAGTATTGTCATCTTTATTATATTCGCTCGGCCTATCCAAGAGCACTGAATGTCTTTCCAATTATTTAAATCTGATTTTATTTTTGTGGCAAGTGTTTTGTAATTTTTCTCATATAATTCCTGACTTTTCTTTGGTAGATGGATTCCCAAATATTTTATACTCTCAACATTTGTTTGGAATGGAATTTCTCTTTGTATCTCTTGCTGTTGCATTTTGTTAGTGATATATAAAAATGCCGAGGATTTATGTGGATTTATTTTGTATCCTGCCACTTTGCTGAAATTTTGAATTATTTCTAATAGCTTTTTAGCAGAGTCTTTGGGGTTCTCTAAGTATACCATCATGTCATCTGCAAAAAGTGATAGTTTAATTTCCTCATTTCCTACTCTAATTCCTTGAATCTCTTTCTCGGCTCTTATTGCCGAGGCTAGCGTTTCTAGTACTATATTGAATAGTAATGGTGATAGTGGGCAACCTTGTTTCACTCCTGATCTTACTGGGAAAGGTTGCAGTTTATTTCTATTGCATATTATGCTTACTGACGGTCTTAAATATATTAAGGAATAATCCGTTTATTCCTATACTCTCAAGAGTTTTTAGTAGGAATGGATGTTGGATTTTGTCAAATGCTTTTTCTGCATCTATTGAGATGATCATATGGTTCTTATTAATTTGATTATTAATATGGTCAATTATATTAATAGTTTTCCTAATATTAAACCAGCCCTGCATTCCTGGAATAAATCCTACTTGATCATAGTGTATTATCTTGGAGATGATTTTCTGAAGTCTTTTTGCTAATATCTTATTTAAGATTTTAGCATCAATATTCATTAAGGAGATTGGTCTATAATTTTCTTTCTCAGTTTTCGATCTACCAGGTTTAGGTATCAGTACCATGTCTGTGTCATAAAAGGAATTTGGTAGGACTCCTTCATCCCCTATTTTTTCAAATAATTTATATAACATTGGGGCTAATTGTTCTTTAAATGTTTGGTAGAATTCACATGTGAATCCATCTGGCCCTGGGGATTTTTTCCTGGGGAGTTGATTAATAGCTTGTTCTATTTCTTTTTCTGAAATGGGACTATTTAAGCAATTTATCTCCTCCTCTGTTAATCTAGGGAGCCTATATTTTTGGAGGAAGTCATCCATTTCACTTAAGTTATCAAATTTATTGGCATAAAGTTGGGCAAAGTAACTCCTTATTATTTCTCTAATTTCCTCTTCATTGGTGGAAAGATCCCCCTTTTCATTTGTAAGACTATCAATTTGATTATCCTCTTTCTTTTTTTTGATCAAATTTACCAAAGGTTTATCTATTTTATTGGCTTTTTCATAAAACCAACTCTTGGTTTTATTTATTAATTCAATAGTTTTTTTACTTTCAATTTTATTGATTTCTCCTTTTAATTTTTGTATTTCGAGTTTAATTTTTGGTTGGGGGTTTATAATTTGGTCTTTTTCTAGCCTTTTAAGTTGTAAGCCCAATTCGTTAATCTTCTCTTTCTCAATTTTCTTCAAATAAGCCTCTAAAGATATAAAATTTCCCCTTATTACCGCTTTAGCTGCATCCCAAAGATTTTGATATGATGTCTCATCATTGTCATTATCTTGGGTGAAATTATTAATTGTTTCTATAATTTGCTCTTTCACCCAGTCATTCTTTAAGATGAGATTATTCAGTTTCCAATTACTTTTTGGTCTTTTTACCCCTAACTTTTTACTGAATGTAGCTTTTATTGCATTGTGATCTGAGAAGAAGGCATTTATTATTTCTGCCTTCCTACATTTAATTTTGAGATCTTTATGTCCTAGTATATGGTCAATTTTTGTATAGGATCCATGAACTGCTGAGAAGAAAGTATATTCCTTCCTATTGCCATTCAGTTTTCTCCAAAGGTCTATCATACCTAGTTTTTCTAATGTTCTATTTACTTTTTTAATTTCTTTCTTGTTTGTTTTGTGGTTTGATTTGTCTAAATCTGAGAGTGCAAGGTTGAGATCTCCCACTATTATAGTTTTACTGTCTATTTCTTCTTGTAGTTCTCCTAACTTTTCCTTTAGAAAGTTAGATGCTGTACCACTTGGTGCATATATGTTTAGTATTGATATGGCTTCATTATTTATGCTACCTTTCAGCAGGATATAGTTTCCTTCCTTATCTTTTTTAACGAGATCTACTTCTGCTTTTGCTTGATCTGAGATAAGGATAGCTACCCCTGCTTTTTTGGCTTTACCTGAAGCATAATAGGCTCTGTTCCAACCTTTTACCTTTACTCTGTATGTATCTCCCTGCTTTAAGTGTGTTTCCTGTAGGCAACATATTGTAGGGTTCTGCTTTTTGATCCAATCTACTATCCGTCTCCGTTTGATGGGATCGTTCATCCCATTTACATTTACAGTTAAAATTACTAATTCTATATTTCCTGCCATCGTATTATCCCCAGATTATGCTTTTTTCCCTTGACCCCCCTGATCCCCCTCCCCGATATTTAATTTACAGACCCCCCTTGTGACGCGCAACCCTCCCTCTTTTTTTTTTTTTTTTTAGGATCCCTCCCCCCTCCCTCCAAGTCCCTTCACTTATTCCCCTTTTCCTTTTCCCTTTTCCTCTCCCCCCTTTTAATGAGGTGAGAGAAAATTCTCTGAAAAACAAATATGTTAATTATTTACTCTTTGAGCCTCTTCTGATGAGAGTAAGATTCACACAATGATTCTCCCCCTCACTAAGTTCCCTCAGATATGGTGTATTTTCTATGTCTCTTCCTGGGATATAGTTTCCCTCTTTTTATCACTCCTTCCCCTTTTTCTGAACCGACCTCCTTCCCTTTACTACACCCCCCTTTTTTTCTTTTATATCAGTAAAATCAAATTATCCTTGAGTATTTTTTATATACCCACAACAGAGTTACAGTTCTCAAGGGTTCTGTGTACCTTTTTCTGTTTCTCTTCAGTCTTGTGGATGTAGATCAAATTTTTTGTTTAAGTCTGGTTTTTTTCTTAGAAACATATAGAATTCCTCTGTTTCATTGAATGACCATCTTCTTCCATGGAAAAAGATGCTAAACTTAGCTGGGTAGTTCATTCTTGGTTGCAGTCCTTGATCTTTTGCCTTACGGAATATCAGGTTCCAGGCCCTTCTATCTTTTAATGTGGAGGCAGCCAGATCTTGGGTGACCCTTATTGTGGCACCTTGGTATTTAAATTGTTTTTTTCTAGCTGCTTGCAGGATTTTCTCCTTTGTGTGGTAATTCTGCAGCTTAGCCACAATATTCCGTGGTGTTCTTTTTTTAGGGTCTATTTCAGAAGGAGTTCGATGAATTCTTTCCACATCTACTTTCCCTTCTGTTTCTATTATCTCTGGACAGTTCTCTTTGATAATTTCCTGTAAAATAGAATCTAGGCTCTTTTTTTGGTCATAGTTTTCTGGAAGTCCAATAATCCGCAGATTATCTCTCCTAGATCTATTTTCCAGGTCTATAGATTTTCCCAGTAAGTATTTGACGTTGTTCTCCAGCTTCTCATTTTTTTTGTTTTGTTTGACTGATTCTTGGGTTCTCTGTGAGTCATTCATTTCTATTTGTTCCATCCTGACTTTTAAGGAGTTATTTTCTTCTTTCACAGTTTTTAGTTCTTTTTGTAAATGCCCAATTTCGTTTTTAAATGAATTATTTTGCTCTATTGAATTTTTTTCCATTTCCCTAATTTTTTTTTTGAGAATTATTTTCTTTTTCCAATTCAGAAATTCTATTTTCTTGAGACTTTTTTATCTTTTCCAATTCAGAAATCCTACTTTCTTGTGTTTTTTTAACCTTTTCTAATTCACTAATTTTGTTTCCCTGCATCTCCTGTGAATTCTTTATTTTTTCCAACTCCAATTTCAGGACGTTGTTATTCTCTATCATAACTTCCCTTTCTTTTCCCCATTTTTCTTCGATCTCCCTCAATTTTTTAAGAGCTTCTTCTAGGAGAGAGTTATGTGATGGGGGGCAGGAATCGTTCCCCTTTAGGTTGTTATCTTCTGAATCTTTGCTGTTAACTTCCTCGGGGTTGGATACCTGCTCTTTCTCTGTATAGAAGGAATCTATAGTTTTTCTAGCTTTTTTGCTCATACTTAAAAAATGTTTTGGGGTCTGTCCCTGGGGTAGGAAATTATTTACTTCTTTATCAGCTTCCTCCCAGACCGGATGGATGCAGCGGCCCCTGCGCCTTAGCTAAGATAGAGCTCTGGGAGAGAGTTCCCCACCCCCTCCCTGGAGGTGCCTCAGAGGTGATTAGCACTACTGTGCTTCGAGGGCGTAGAATAGTGAAGACTGCAGGAAGCCCAGCCTATGTGTCCGGGTGGGGAGTGAATGTCTGCAGCAGGTGATGTGAGAAGCCCATGCGCTCAAACTGGAAGTGTCTGCCAGAAACCGCGGTCCCTAGTTCAAAGGTTCCGCTTCTCTGGGACTTCCTGGAGCTGAGTTCCACTCCCTCCAGCTAAGCTAGGCCGTGTGTGTTGCCTTGGGCCGTATCCACCCACTTGTCAGTCTCTTAACTATTCTCAGGAGGTAGCTGTGGCCACACCCCCTGGTGCCGATTCTCTGCTGAGTCACCCCCCAGGATCGGGGAAAATCTAATCTGAGTTTTAAAATATTTTGGCTTTCTCTTCTGAACTGCTAAATAATTAGCAGAGAAGAGCTAACAGCCTGTGCCAGATTCCTTTACCTCAGTGGCTTCTCTGATCCCAGAGCCCTTCCCAGCGCAATGGGCGCAGTGTGCCCCTACCCCACCGTCTGTGCTGGTCTCTCTTATTCCTCCCCTGAGAACTGACCTTTCCTGTTGAAACTCCAGATTCTCTTCAGCTGGTAAGTCGTGCTTCCAGTCCTTGTGGTATCTATCAGTCCTGAGCTAATTTTGAGACTTAATTTATCTAATTGGTTGTGAGGGAGTGAGGACGTTCACTGAGTAGTGTGTTTCTTCTCCGCCATCTTGGCTCCGCCCCTAAATACTGTTGTTTTTAGATGTCATTGAGGAGAAATGGTAATGCTAATAATACGGGACTTGTCTTCTTAATTTATTAATTAACAAAGGTCATCTGATGAATGAATAGGCATTGAGCTGTACATTTATAATAGAAGAGAAATATAATTTGGAGCATCTGCACAGAGTGGGATACTCAACAGTAGTGAATAAAAGGATTGTCAATATGAAGTGAAGATCCAGTTGAGTCCTATAGTATCATTTTGAAAAAAATTCATTGAGCACATTTTTTTTTTTACTTCCCTGAATTTCGGTTTGTCACTTTGGAGTACTAGAAACATAGAGATGTTATAAGGATTGAGCCAGTTAGGAATTAGAACTTTCAGGACAACAGTAGCATGAGAAGGTAAGGGATTCAGAAGGTAAAAGTACTTCAAAAGGGTTGGACTAAGACTTTTAGGAAAGGAAATGCAGCCAGGACTGAAATTATTATTTAAGAATATCAAGTCATAAATTAAAACTTTCTAACACTTACAAACATTTAAATAGTATATGGTATAAGGTAAAATTATAGTAATTGGTTCCCAATAATTAGAATTTTATTTTTGGTAGGTATGTAATATGGTGGATAGCACTAGACTTGGAGAGAGAAAGAAATGAGTTCAAATGTTGACACAGTCATTTACTAGAGGCATGAGCCTTATTCTATTTTTGTCTCAGTTTTCTCATCTGTAAAATATGGACAAAACATTGAAGATATTGGTTGTTGTGAGAATTCAAGTGATATAAGTAATCTATTTTGTAAACTTTAAAGAAGTATATAAATATTATGATTATTATTAATGTTTCATTAATTGTAAGATATAGATCATTTCACTGTAGATAATGTAAAAAATATTTATGATATAACTTTTAGATGACATTTGTAATATCAGTTTTAGGATTTTATGAAAATAGTAGCAAATACAACTTATACAATAGATCTTGAAAAAAGCATAAATAACCATGTTCAGAGATTTGTCCAGGATAAAAGATGATTTTTTTTTTAACTTTTGCTAGTATATAACCATTTGTACTGTTTTTCTTCACCTCACATACACTTTTTATTTTCAGTGTTAGGAAATGCTCAATATAATCTTTTTTGTGATGTAACAGGTAAAATATATCTTTGGGAAAGTTAAGAAGCATTTACTTTGCATTCTCATTCTAAAGTGCTTAGAGTGACATGTCAATTAATTACCTTATCAGTGTCTGAAGTGATAATATGAGGATAATGATATTTGATATTAATAACAACATTATAATATCTTATAAGTTGGACATGATCTTTTTTTTAAATTTGGAGTATTTTTATGGCCTAGAATTAAGAAATTATTAACAAAAAATGTTTACAATTTAACATATTAAATATTTTCCACTCACAACCCATTTTTGCATTTAGAAAACATGGTTCAAATCCCAGCTCTAAAATATTTTTTTAATTATAACTTTTTATTTACAAGATGCATGAGTAATTTTTCAGCATTGACAATTGCAAAACCTTTTGTTCCAACTTTTCCCCTCCTTCCCTCCATCCCTTCCCCCAGATGGCAGGTTGATCAATACATATTAAATATGTTAAATTATAAGTTAAATACAATATATATATATATATATATATGTACATATATATATATATGTACATATATATATATATATATATATATATACATATCCAAACAGTTATTTTGTTGTACAAAAAGAATCAGACTTTGAAATAGTGTACAATTAGCATGTTAAGGAAATAAAAAAATGCAGGTAGACAAAAATAGAAGGATTGGGAATTCTAGGTAGTAGTTCATAGTCATCTCCCAGAGTTCTTTTGTTGGGTGTAGCTGGTTCAGTTAATTATTGCTCTGTTGGAACTGATTTGGTTCATCTCATTGTTGAAGATGGCCATGTCCATCAGAATTGATCAACATATAGTATTGTTGTTGAAGTATATAATGATCTTCTGGTCCTGCTTATTTCAATCAGTATCAGTTCATGTAAGTCTCTCTAGGCCTTTCTGAAATCATCCTGCTAGTCATTATTTTTCAGGTCTTTCTTTTTTATATATAATTTATTAATTTTATAATTATAATTTTTTGACAGTACATATGCATGGGTAAGTTTTTTACAACATTATCCCTTGTATTCACTTTTCTAAATTTTCCCCTCCCTTCCTCTACTCCATCCCCTAGATGGCATGCAATCCCAAATATATTAAACGTGGTACAGTATATCCTAGATACAATATATGTGTGTAAAACCAAATTTCGTGTTGCGTGATAAGAATTGGATTCCGAAGTTATAAGTAACCTGGGTAGAAAGACAATAGTGGAAACATTTTATATTCCTTTCCCAGTGTTCCTTCTCTGGGCGTAGCTGTTTCTGTCCATCATTGATCAACTGGAACTGAATTGGATCTTCTCTATGTTGAAGATATCCACTTCAATCAGAATATATCTTCATACAATATTGTTGTTGAAGTATATAGTGATCTCCTGATTCTGCTCTTTTCACTCAGCATCAGTTGATGTAAGTCTCTCCAAGCCTCTCTGTATTCATCCTACTAGTAATTTCTTATAGAGCAATAATATTCTGTAACATTCATATACCATAATTTACCCAACCATTCTCCAATTGATGGGCAACCATTCATTTTCCAGTTTCTTCCCACTACAAAAAGAGCTGCCACAAACATTTTGGCACATGCAGGTCCCTTTCCCCTCCTCAGTATTTCTTTGGGATATAAGCCCAGTAGTAACACTGCTGGATCAAAGGGCATGCACAATTTGATAACATTTTGGGCATAGTTCCAAATTGCTCTCCAGAATGGCTGGATTCTTTCACAACTCCACCAACAATGTATTAGTGTCCCAGTTTTCCCACAGCTCCTCCAACATTCATCATTATTTGTTCCTGTCACCTTAGCCAATCTGACAGGTGTGTAGTGGTATCTCAGAGTTGTCTTAATTTGCATTTCTCTGATCAGTAGTGATTTGGAACACTTTCATATGAGTGAATATAGTTTCAATTTCATCATCTGAGAATTGTCTGTTCATATCCTTTGAACATTTATCAATTGGAGAATGGTTTGATTTCTTATAAATTAGAGTCAGTTCTCTATATATTTTAGAAATGAGGCCTTTATCAGAACCTTTAACTGTAAACATATTTTCCCAATTTGTTACTTCCCTTCTAATCTTGTTTGCATTAGTTTTGTTTGTACAAAAGCTTTTTAGTTTGATGTAATCAAACTTTTCTATTTTGTGATCAATAATGATCTCTAGTTCTCCTCTGGTCATAAATTCCTTCCCCCTCCACAGGTCTGAGAGGTAGACTATCCTCTGTTCCTCTAATCTATTTATGATCTCATTCTTTATGCCTAAATCATGGACCCATTTTGATCTAATCTTGGTATATAGTGTTAAGTGTGGGTCCATATCTAATTTTTGCAATACTAATTTCCAGTTTTCCCAACAGCTTTTTCAAATAATGAATTCTTATCCCAAATTTGGTATCTTTGGGTTTGTCAAACACTAGATTGCTATAGTTGTACCCTATTTGGTCCTGTGTACCTAATCTGTTCCACTGATTGACTAGTCTATTTCTTAGACAATAGCAAATGGTTTTGGTGACTGCTGCTTTATAATATAGCTTTAGATCAGGTACACCTAGACCACCTTCATCTGACTTTTTTTTCATTAATTCTCTTGAAATTCTCGACCTTTTATTCTTCCTTATGAATTTTGTTGTTATTTTTTCTAGGTCATTAAAATAGTTTCTTGGGAGTCTGATTGGTATAGCACTAAATAAATAGATTAGTTTGGGGAGTATTGTCATCTTTATTATATTTGCTCAGCCTGTCCAAGAGCACTTAATGTCTTTCCAATTATTTTAATCTGACTTTATTTTTGTGGCAAGTGTTTTGTAATTTTGCTCATATAATTCCTGACTTTTCTTTGGTAGATGGATTGCCAAATATCTTATACCTTCGACAGTTGCTTTGAATGGAATTTCTCTTTGTATTTCTTGCTATTGCATTTTGTTGGTGATGTATAAAAATGCTGAGGATTTATGTGGATTTATTTTGTATCTGGCAACTTTGCTAAAGTTGTGAATTATTTCTAATAGCTTTTTATTAGAATCTCTGGAGTTCTCTAAGTATACCATCATATCATCTGCAAAGAGTGATAGTTTGATTTCTTCATTTCCTACTCTTATTCTTTTAATCTCTTTCTCTACTCTTATTGCCGAGGCTAGCATTTCTAATACAATATTGAATAGTAATGGTGATAGTGGGCAACCTTGTTGCACTCCTGATCTTACTGGGAAAGGTTCCAGTTTATCTCCATTATATATTATGCTTACTGACCTGCTAGTCATTTGTTATATAACAATAATATTCCATAATATTCATATACCAAAATTTATTCAGCCATTCTCCAGTTGATGGGCATCCATTTAGTTTCCAGTTTCTGGCCAACTAAAAGAGGGCTGCCACAAACATTCTTGCATATACAGGTCCCATTCCATTCTTTAAAATCTCTTTGGGATATAAGCCCAGTAGTAACACTGCTGGATCAAAGGGTATGCACAGTTTGATAACTTTTTGAGCATAATTCCAAACTGCTCTCCAGAATGACTGGATGTATTCACAATTCCACCAACAATGTATTTCAGTGTCCCATTTTTCTCACATCCCCTCCAACATTGCACATTATCTTTCCCTGTCATTCTAGCCTATCTGACAGGTGTACAGTGGTATCTCAGAGTTGTCTTAATTTGCATTTCTCTGATTAATAATGACTTGGAGCATCTTTTCATATGGCTAGAAATAGTTTCAATTTCTTTGAGAATTGTCTGTTCATATCCTTTGACTATTTATCAATTGGAGAATGGATTGATTTCTTATAAATTAGAGTCAATTCTCTATATATTTTGGAAATTAGGCCTTTATCAGAAACTTTGATTGTAAAAATGTTTTGCTCAGAACTCATTATTTTTATAAAGTGTACCAGATAATTCACTAGCATCCTGTAAAACATTATCATAAATTTAATGGAGTTTATTTTATCTCAGTAAATTTCTTGAGCTTATAGGCTCATAGACAGATTCTAGCATGGGATAACCAGTGTCTATAGATTAAAATCCATGCTACATGAATATAAGACAATACAACAACACAATACTTACAAACCTTAGTAATGGAAAACAAAAGTTTGGAAATACTTTTATCAAATGATGAAGCAAAGTGGAAAAAAAAACTACTTGTATGAGAATGAATAGGTGAAGAGTTCTGATAGGAACTTGGGATGACTAAAACAATACTTTTTAGCACTTTATAGAATGAAAATACTACATTTAAATTAGGTTCTCCCTAAGCAAATTTAATTATTTATATTGCTATTCAATATTACTTATAACATAAGACATTAAAAATCCAAAAGTTAAGAAAAGATGGATGAAAACTGGTACTATCTGAAGGCACCCTTCCATACATGATTATAATAAATGTTAGCTGAACTTTTTCTGTTGCCTCATTAACCCTCCTTCTTACATTTGTGGTTATATATGTTTATATTATATAACCCCAGTAAAATGTAAACTGCTTGAAAACAAGAAATATTATTTTTTGTCCATGTATCCCTAATGCTATTTAATACACCAATGATTATCTGAAGAGAAGACTAACACAACTTGTTCATTTGTCTCCACAGGCAACTAGTTTCATGTATTCAGAGTCACCTTCTTTGACACTCAATCTTTGTAACCCTCCTACTTCAGAGAGAAAATGAGAGGATGATGGAGAGAGACATAGAGAGACAGAAATAGGATGCGAGAGACAGAGAGACAGAGAGAGTCATGCAGAGATAGAAACAGGATGAGATAAACAGACAGAAACAGAGTGAGATAGAGAAAGAGAGACAGACAAAAAGAGACACACAGAGAGAGACAGACAGATAGACAGAGGGAGGGAAGGAGGGAGGGAGGGAGGAAGAGAAAGAGACAGATATAGACTCAAAGGCAGGAAGTAGGGAGAAAGAGAGACAGAGGCAGAGAGGGAAAGAGAAAGGGGGAGAGGAAAGGAGTGGCAGGGAAGAAAAGAGAAAAAGGAAGGAGAATGGAAGAGAGGGAGAGAGGGGGTGTGGAGGGAGAGAGAAAAAGAGAGGGAGACAAAGAGACAGACAGACAGAGACAGAGGCAGAGGCAGGAAGGGAGAGGGGGGAGAAAGAGAGAAAGAGACAGAGAAATGGAAGGAAGGCAGGATGAGGGGAAGAGAGACAAGGGAAAAAGGAAGAGGGGACAGACAGACACAGAGAAAGAGAGAAGAGACAGAGACACAGACACAGACACAGAAAGACATAGAGAAACAGAGACAGAGGGGAGGAGAGGGAGAAGGAGAGAGAGAGAAAGTCAGGGAAAAGGAAGCAAGACAGAGATAGAAACAGAGGCAGGAAGGGGAGGGGAGAAAGAGAGAAAGAGAGAGAGAGAGAGAGAAGAAGAACAACAACAACAACAAGAACAAGAACAAGAAACAAGAAGAAGGAGAAGAAGGAGAAGAAGGAAGAGAAGAAGGAGAAGAAGGAAGAGAAGGAGAAGAAGGAAGAGAAGAAGGAGAAGAAGGAGAAGAAGAAGGAGAAGAAGGAGAAGAAGAAGAGAAGAGAAGAGAAGAGAAGAGAAGAGAAGAGAAGAGAAGAGAAGAGAAGAGAAGAGAAGAGAAGAGAAGAGAAGAGAAGAGAAGAGAAGAGAAGAGAAGAGAGAAGACAGAAACAGAGTTCTGTATTTCAGCACTTGCCTGTCATTTTTAGATAGACATCTTGTTCCTCAGGAACCTTTTCAGTCAAACCAAATCATGTTTACTTTGCCTTGCATCTATTACCCTGCATCTTGTGTTTCAACTCCTAATTTGGTTTCCTAACTATTCTGACTTATTGTCATTTAGCACCTTGAACTTGAAGATATTAATATCTCTTACTGATTCTAGTTAAGCCCTATCCTTGACCAAGCAACTGACCAGGAATCCTCCATTTTCCCAGTACACTTTAGCTAAGCCCTGACAGATGTAATGAAACATAAGCTAAGCCACCTGATTATTCAAACTCTTTTTCTGTAAAATTGTGGTCTGATCATCTGTTCTTTTATAAGAAATCCACTGGTTTGCAACTAATGCTTCAAATTTTAGAAATAGAACAGGGAATTCAAAATTCCTTACTTTTTCCCATCAGTGTAAAGAGCATATATTTCTTACTGTGGTCATTACCATTTAAGAGTGACTTGAATTCTAATGATAAAGTATTGATTAATACTATAGGAGAACTATCTGAAATGTGATTATATTTTAAAAGAATTTGATTCTGCCAATCACATGCCCCACCTCCTTTTTTCCCCCTGATCTTCTTTGCCCTCTAAGGTACATGTAAAGCAAGCTGAACTCATCAAAATCATCCTTGGCTCTCAGTTTCAAAGGAAATAAGAAAGATGAACTGTTACCTGATGTTATGACAACGATTTATACACTCATACTGATATTAACCATTTATTTTCACAAAAAAGCAGAGACTATAATAGTGTTACCACTAGTAAAGTTGATTTGTCCTACCCTTCTTCTTAGTGGATTTTGTCACTTTCATTCCCTTTTTCTACTTTGAAAAGTTTTATTCTTTTTCAAAAGGGATGATAATTAGCTTAGTAGAACATATTCGTGTTGTTGGACAATTGTTCTGTCTGAAATTATTTTTAAACTATCTATAAAATCCAAAACATTTTACTATTCAGTATTGCCTAAGCACCTTTTATATAATTTCCTCTTGCCTTTTTTTGGGAGATTATTGACATTATCATCATCTGTCTCTAATCTTCATCTACCCCTCCCAAAGAATTTCTTCCTTAATGTCTACAAACACAATCAAGTTTCTACCATTATATCATCACACAATTCATGAGTAGTTTTTAATAATTTTATATAAAATATTATGATTTTGATTATATATAATTTCATAGAAACTTATATGAACTGATATAAAATGAACTGAACCAGGAGAATATTGTGCACAGTAACACAACATTCTATAATACATGACTGTGGATGACTTAGCTTTTCTCTATAATACAATGATATAAGACAATATCAAAGGACTCATGATAAAAAAGGTTATCCTTTGAAGAAATAACTGATGGCATTGCTGTATTCATTTCTTGTTTTTACAGTAATATTTTATCTCCCCTAATTATATAAACAATAATTTTTGATATTCATTATTTCCTTTAAACATTTTAATTTCTTGTCAACTGATACAGCTATTCTGGAGAGCAATTTGGAACTATACCCAAAAGACTATCAGACTATGCATATCCTTTGATCTAGCAGTATCACTACTGGGTCTGTATCCCAAAGTAATCATATGAAAGAAGGAAGGACCCATATGTGGGAAAATGTTTATAGCAGATCTTTTTGTGGTAGCAAAGAATGGGAAATAGAAGGGATGCTCATAAATTGGGTAATACCTGAACAATTTGTGGTATATGAATGTAATGGAATATTATTGTTCTATAAAAAATGAAGAGCAGGCTGATTTCAGAGAGTCCTTGAAAGATATGCATAAACTTATGTTGAGTGAACTGAGTAGAACCAAAACATTGTACACTATAACAGCAATATTATGTGATAATAATGACTAATTTCACTCTTCTCAGAAATATAGTGATCCCAAACAATTACTTTAGACTTGAAATAGAAAATGCAATCCATATCCAGAGTGAGGGAACTTTGGAGACTAAATGTGGATTGAAACATACTATTTTCTTTTTTTTTTAATTGAAAATAGTCACTTTATTATAAATTTTTGACAGTATATATGCATGAGTAATTTTTTATAACATTATCACTTGTATTCATTTTTCCAAATTATCCCCTCCCTCCCTCTACTCCCTCCCCCTGATGACAGGCAATCCCATACATTTTACATGTGTTACAATATAACCTAGATACAATATATGTGTGTAAATCCCATTTTCTTGTTGCACATTAATTGTTAGCTTCTGAAGGTATAAGTAACCTGGGTAGATAGACAGTAGTGCTAACAATTTACATTCACTTCCCAGTGTTCCTTCTCTGGGTATAGTTATTTCTGTCCATCATTGATCAACTGGAAGTGAGTTGGATCTTCTTTATGTTGAAGATATCCACTTCCATCAGAATACCTCTTCATAAAACATTGAAGTGTACAGCGATCTTCTGATTCTATTCATTTCACTCAGCATCAGTTGATGTAAGTCTCTCCAAACCTTTCTGTATTCGTCCTGCTGTTCATTTCTTACAGAGCAATAATATTCCATAGCCTTCATATACCATAATTTACCCAACCATTCTCCAATTGATGGACATCCATTCATCTTCCAGTTTCTGGAACTACGAAAAGAGCTGCCACAAACATTTTGACACATACAGGTCCCTTTCCCCTCCTCAGTATTTCTTTGGGATATAAGCCCAGTAGTAACACTGCTGGATCAAAGGGCATGCACAATTTGATAACATTTTGGGCATAGTTCCAAATTGCTCTCCAGAATGGCTGGATTCTTTCACAACTCCACCAACAATGTATTAGTGTCCCAGTTTTCCCACATCCCCTCCAACATTCATCATTATTTTTTTCCTGTCATCTTAGCCAACCTGACAGGTGTATAGTGGTATCTCATAGTTGTCTTAATTTGCATTTCTCTGATCAGTAGTGATTTGGAACACTCTTTCATATGAGTGGATATAATTTCAATTTCATCATCTGAGAATTGTCTGTTCATATCCTTTGACCATTTATCAATTGGAGAATGGTTTGATTTCTTATAAATTAGGGTCAGTTCTCTACATATTTTGGAAATGAGACCTTTATCAGAACCTTTAATTGTAAAAATATTTTCCTAATTTGTAACTTCCCTTCTAATCTTGTTTGCATTAGTATGAAACATACTATTTTCACTTTTTTCTTTTGTTCTTATTTTTCTCTTACAACATGACTAATATAAAATATTTTTAATTGATTGTACATGCCTAGGTACATAACCTATAGTAGATTGCTTGCTGTCTTAGGTAAGGAGGAACTAAGGGAGGGAGGAAGAAGACAATTTGGAACTCAAAATCTTTTTTTTTTATATTTTAATAGTTTTTATTTACCAGATATATGCATGGGTAATTTTACAACATTGACAATTGTCAAACCTTTTGTTCTAATTTTCCCCCTCCTTCCTCCCCCCTCAAGATGGCAGGTTGACCAATACATGTTAAATATGTTAAAGTATAAATTAAATACAATATATGTATACATTTTCAAACAGTTGTAATTCAAAATATTACAAAAATGTATATTGAAAACTATATTTACATGTAATCAGAATAATAAAACACTTAAAATTTTAAAGGAAGCAAACAAAAATATTATTTCTTTGGGTGAGATTTTTTTTATTATAATAAAAAATTGCAAGTTATATCTATGGTTCTGCTTACTTCACTTTGTATCACTTCATATTAGTACTTTTAGATATGTATAAAATAATAGGGAATCTGGAGATCAGTTCACAATTCTACAAAAAATGAATTACTGTCCCAGTTTCCTCATATTCTCTTCAATGGTAATTGTTTTCCTATTTTATCAAATAAGTCAATCTGGTCAATCTGATGGGTATAAACTGGTAATTGTATATATTTGTCACACAAAATATTTTTTTAAAGAAAGCATTTAATAAATTACACCAGGAATTCAGAAGTTACTTTCTTATACAATTAGAATCTTGTCATGTGGCTTAGAATTATGAATATTCCTTTGAAATGCCATTTTTTTCCAATATGATAAGCCTGAATTCTTATAGGCTAGATCAGTGCAGCACAAGCTCTGGCAGGGTCTCCTAAACCTAAAGAATTCAAATATTGAATCAGAGATGTGTTGCTTAGCATCTGAATATTATATTAACAAACATGTGAGAAGCTCATTTTTGAAGGGTAGGTCACCATATGACCCTTATTTTAACTATGGGAAACTATACAGATCCCCAAGTAAGATATAGTAATACTGCAGTCTACACTGTTGGAAGGCATGACAGTAAAATATAATCATAGATTATTTTGAAGGTAAAGAATTATATTTAATGGAACAACTGATATCCCTACCCCTCTCTGCCCTTCTCCTGAATCTCCCCTTTCCTTTTATTTTCTTCCACTAAAGTGGGAACAAATATGCCTATATCCTCAAGCAAATATCTAGCCAGAAATCTCAAATATACTTTTTAAAATACATAATTTCTTATTGGTAATAATTCTTATTAAGTCATACTGTTAGCCCTGCTAAAGGAAAATGTGTCTTGCTATATAATTTATTTATGCAAATTTTACTCCAAGAAAAGTTTTATATATTAGGTACCAAATTGGTCAGGTCTAATCATTTTTAAAATGTAATAAGAGCTGAATATAGTTACAAAACACTTAATTTATAGTTTTAATTCAGAGATTAAGGTACTTGGTTACTTTTAATACCCACTTCATCCAACAAAGGATGACAAAAAATTTAAGAGTCTGAGGTGATTTTTTTTCAATTCACCATTATTAGTGATTTGTCTAATAAATATAAGTATATTTTAAGCTTTTTATTTTCAAAAACATATTGAAGAAATTTTTCAATATTTACCCTTGAAAACCTTATGTCCCCAATTTTTTTCTCCCTCCATTCTTCCCACCCTCTTCTCTAGATAGCAAGTAATCCAATATATGTTAAACATGTATACTTCTATATATATTTTCACAAGGATCATGCTGCACAAGAAAAATCAGTTCAAAAATGAAAAAATGAGAAAGAAAATGAAATGCAAGTAAATAACAAAAAAGTGAAAATACTATGTTGTGATCAATACTCAGTCCCCACAGTCTTCTCTCTGGGTACAGATGGCTCGCTCCATCACAAGACCACTGGAATTGGCCTGAATCACCTCATTAATGAAAAGAGGCACATCTATCAGAATTGATTATCACATAATCTTGTTGCTGCTGTGTACAATGTTCTCTTGATTCTACTCACTTTACTTATCATCAGTTCATATAAGTCTCTCTTTAGGCTTTTTGGGATCTCTTTAGGATACAGGCCCAGAAGAGACACTGCTGGATCAAAGGGTATGCACGATTTGATAGACCTTTGGGTATAAAAGGTTGGATAAGTTCACAATTCTACCAACAACACAAAAAATAAAGTAAAATAAGAACAATATTTATGAATTCAAAAATGGAGTTGCTGAATTACTGATTTCTTTATCCCATAAACTTTTAAGGAAATGACTCCATAGGCTAAAATATTGTAGTTGTTTAATATATTAATATGACATTTTGCTATTGTTCACTGTCTTTTTAGATATTCTAGTTTATAGTATTAAAACCACTTTGAGAGATCATGAAAAAGGAAAAAGGACCCACATGTGTAAAAATGTTTGTGGCAGCCCTTTTTGTATTGTCAAGGAACCTGGAAACTAAATGGATGCCCATAAGTTGGGGAATGGCTGAATAAATATGGTATATTAATGTTATGGAATGTTATTTTTCTATAATAAATGATCAGCAGGATGATTTTAGAAAAGCCTGGAGAGACTTGCATGAACTGATGTTAAGTGAAGAGAACATTGTTCACAGCAACAAGATTATGCAATGATCAATTCTGATGGACATAGCCTTTTTTAAAGAATGAGATGATTCAGATCAATTTGAATAGGCATGTGATAGAGCCATTTACATCCAGAAGCAGAATTGTGGGGACTGAATGTGAATCACAACATAGTATTTTCACCTTTTTTGTTGTTGTTGTTTGCTTGTTTTTTTTTTTTCTTTCTCATTTTTTTTTTCTTTTTTGATCTGATTTTTCTTGTGCATCATGATAAATGTGAAAATGCATATAGAAGAATCGCATGTGTTTCACATATATTATTAGATTACTTGCTATCTAGGGGAAGGGCTGGGGTAAGGGAGGGAGAAAATTCGTAACAAGGTTTTGCAAGGGTGAATGTTGAACATCATCTTTGCATATATTTTGAAAATAAAAAGCTATTGTAAAAAAAAAACAAAAACAAAAAAAAACAACACTTTGACCATATTGTTCCTAAAAGAAAATGGAACTATTTTTCCAAAGAAATAATCTGAGTACACTGTGCTATGTAAAATATTCAAACATAAATAAGCACTGTGTCATATTTGTAATGTCATCTAATATAGTAAAATTTTTGGAGGCCAAATCTAAAATGCCCAATACATAAGTCACTGAATTAAATTATGCATTTGGTAAATATAATCACCTAAACAATTTCAAAAGATATGTTCTAGTCTTTTCATTCACGTCACCAACATCCATGCCAGCCCCCAAGTCTCCAGGGTGCTGTGACATTGCAAAGGAATTGTCAAAGATGAAGCCAAGAGAAGGGCAGATTCCAAATGCTCTGATTACCAGCCTGTTCTAATTACTGAAACAGGATATCTCAAGAGCAATCATTACATTTAGAATCATCACATTAGATTACTGTTCCTATATTCCTTTGAAAGACAAATTAAGAACAGAGCTACCTAATTTGTAGTAAAATCACTTAATTTAGTTTAAGTTATGAAAAATCCTTCCCCCCAAAAAAAATAGCAGATAATTTCATTATTGATAGTGAATGCATTCTATTTTGCCTGAGTGTGGTGATTCATACACATCTATAGTACCTATAACTAATGGGGAAACTGAGGACAGTAGGTCACTCAGAATTGGATTGTGGTAGAGATAAAGTAGATGTCATGCCCACATTAAATTTGGCATCGAAACAATGAGACTCTAGGAGCAGAGGAACCAAAGGTTGCCTAAGGGGACCAAACCATCCAAGATCAAAAACAACACAAGAGATAGCTTTTTGAGGCAGGTATTTGGCTCAATGGACAAAGAAGCAGGCTGGAAGTCAGGAAGACTCAAATTCAATTGTAACCTCAGATAATTACTGTTTGGATCTGGGACAAATCACTTAACTTCTGTTTGCCTCAGTTTCCTCATCTGTGAAATAGTGATCATAGCAGTACTTATCTCCCAGGGATCATTGTGAAGCTCAAATGAGATAATACTTATGAAATGTAAGCTTAGTAAGGTATTACTAGTACATAATAAAAATAGAAATGTCAGCTATCAGTTATCATTAAAGCTCTTATACCAATCAGCTATAAGGTCAATTCTTT
Organism: Sminthopsis crassicaudata; assembly: GCF_048593235.1. Taxonomy (NCBI): domain Eukaryota; kingdom Metazoa; phylum Chordata; class Mammalia; order Dasyuromorphia; family Dasyuridae; genus Sminthopsis; species Sminthopsis crassicaudata. Next base: position 298,667,736 of record NC_133618.1, read on the forward strand.
AGTGGCTGTTCTGCTTTCTGCCTTGGTAAGATCAGGCAACCCTATCTCAAAAAAAAAAAAAGTAACGAAATATTATATTTGAATGTTAGTTTAAGGGCATTCTATTGGCGTAAATAGAAGTAGAAAAATTAGCAAGAAAATTGGAAAGGACCTTAAAATAATCTAGTTTAAAATAGAGCTGATATATAGTCATGCATACATGTTTGTATGTATGTATGTATGTATGTATGTATGTATGTGTGTATGTATGTATGTATGTGTGTATGTATGGAGAGAGAGACAGACAGACAGACAGAGACAGAGATAGAGAGACAGAGATAGAGAGACAGAGACAGAGAGAGTTTCCTTCAGTTGCACCTAAAAACATTATAATACTTTATTATTTTAATTATGTTAAAAATATAATTTTGAAGGTCAATCAGAATGCGTGAATAACAGTCTTGGACAAAGGACAAATACCATGAAATGTTCCTGGGGCAACAACAAGACAAACCATTTCCCAGAACAAGAAGCACAAAAACAAGTCCTCACATCAATTTTTTAATCCATGATGGAGAAATAAAAGAAATTATGACAAAATTGAATTGATCAAGATGAAGAATACATTCTTTTATAGGTAATATCATTGAAGGACTTCATGCAATAAGTTTTTGTACCTGCTCAATGCTGTTCTGCATATGTTGCTGTTCACCTGATGGCTGGACAAGTCATCGAGTCTGGAATGTACTCCCTCATATCTTGGGGAAGTTTCATTGAACTCAGTCCATTTCAGACACAAGCATCATGGCAGTAATAGGGACTTCTTGATGGAGTAGTAGAATTTGTTTTATAGAATGAAAGATCCAAAGAATTAAATCAGTTGAGAGGGAATTCCAGGGAAGAGAGAAAATGAAAGGGATGGGATGGAGGCAAAAAAAGAGCAAATCATATTAGACGTGCAATAGAGAAACTGATTAGTACGTAGTAGAGGACTAATGTGAGTAATACTATCTAAATCTCCACAAATTATATTGGAGCAAAAATGGACATGTTTTTCAAGTATGAGTAAAACACTTTGTAATTTAACCTGTAATGTAAGAGATATATTCTTTGAAGTGAGTTTCTTATTTTGTTTTGCCCTAAATAGGAAAGTGGAATGAGGCTTTTAGAAACATTAAAGTGGCAGTGGTGTGAAAAAATGGATAAATTGGGTAAGAGAGCAGATGGAAGCACATGGGAGAAGAGTGATTTTTATGGGCAGAATATAAAAGAAAGGGAAAGGGAATAGTCATTTATATAAAACCTTCTAATTACTAACCAATATATCAAATGCTTTTTTTCTCATAAATATATCATTTGGTCCTCTAAACAACACTGCAAGAAAGTGCTATTTTTATTATCCCCATTTTTCAATTGATGAAACTGAGACAGATAGAGGTCTAGTGACTTGCCCAAGATCACATTGTTAATATGTATTTGAGGTTAAATTTGAACTTAGGTCTTCCTGATTTTAGACCCAGGACTCTTGCTCTATACCAGCAGTTGCCTCTAAAGAAGAAAAGAAAAAAAAAAAAAAACACATGTTCCAAAGATAAATAAATTTATCACACTGGAACATGGACATTCTATGTCTATGGCTTTTGGTGTATAATTCTGCCTTGACTATTCAGTTCTAAATTACATAATGTTTAAATACAAAAATACTATTTAGCATTTTCTCTTTGAATTAATAGCATGAATACCAAAATGAATCAAAGAAAGTACATATTTCCTGCCTAAGTAAAGTGTACATTCTAAGAAATATTGATAAATGTAATGCTAGGAGTCCATTAGCTTAAAAATGCAGACTGTTTCATTCTCTAGTTTCTTTAAGTATTCTTGACAGATAACATTTCACATCTTTGAGGAGGAAAGTTTTCTGTCATTTCCATTTTTTTATTGAGTTTGGAACTGTGGAAAGATTGAGGAGAATTACAATATTTGTCTCAGAATGGAGATTTCTGAAGTAAGTATGGAGTCAATAATAAAAGTAGAAAAAATGTTCAAGAGGAAAAAAGAATTGAGGAATTTGTCAGTGAACATTTATTAAGCACCTCAAAAGTATAAGGCACTGGGCTTGGGTTACAAAGATAAAACAAGAAAACAGAAATCAGGAACTTCAAGATTTTTGTATTTTATATCTATAATATTTATGCGTGAACAAAATCAAAGAGGATGCCAAAAGGAAGAAGAAAACAATAGTTTATCTTTTATGGATTTTACTAATCTCACAAATATCCTGGCTTTTGTTCTCAGAAAGCCTCTTTCAATTATTAAAGAGTTTTCATAGAAAATCATTGATCCTTTCAGAGAAGGTGGTACAATGAAAACTACATTTGCAGGCTTTCTTCATGCTGAGTTGGAAAGGGTCAGGATGCCAAGTCTCAATACAAGAAAATATAGAGTATGCAAAAAGACATCAAAAAAAAAGTTAGCTTTGTTTTGAGGAGATAGACTTATATTGTGAAGGGCAATCATCAAAGAAAATTAAAAATAAAAAATAAAAAAACATGTTAGATCTGCTTGGCTTTATTCAAGTTGAAACCCTAAAAGAATCAATTATTATAATCCAGTAAAGCTTGATGGATATGAATAAGGTTCTTATCTGAATTGAACAGGACAAGGCAAAGGGAAAAGGGAAGAAGGAGGCTGAACTTTGGGACTGGTACTTATTTCATATGAGTATGAAAAGAAGGGAGAACTCTGGTTGAATTGGCAACTAAGTAATATTCAAACTCCACTAAGGGACATGGCTTTAAATGATAATTGTGAGAGATTTGGAGCAGAGACAAGATGGAGGAGAATAGAAGCATTCAGACAAAATTACAATTTTAAAATAATGCCTTAAATCAAATTCTGGAGTGGCAGAACCATAAAAATATGAGAATAAGACATCCTTTCAACGTAAGATAAGATAGTAACTCTCAAAGAGAGATCTGTGAAATGAGGGTGAAATTTAACCTAGAATCCACATGAATGAAAACCAGTGGTTAGACTAGAAGGCAGTCACAGAAGCAGCTGCAGCTTTGGTCACACAAGCCAGAAATGGTTAAAAGACCTAGCAACTAGTCAGAGAGAGATTATAAGGTACTTCTGTGCTGGTAATAGAGGAACAGACTGTTTGATAACTCCATTGCCTACAAACACTTCTGGGTCATAGTCCAAGGACAAAGGGAATTGGAATCCTTGAGGCACAGTAAAACACTATGGATCTCAGGGGATCAGGAATCCTGAGAAACAGTTATCATTTCTGGTCCCAAGGGAAACCCCTAGAAAAGCAGAATATTGGGAAAATACATCTACATCCTCAACTGATAATAGAAATATGTGTTAGCCAACAGGAAATTAGGAAGGGAAGGAAATCAAAGAAAGGGATGGTGACAAACAAACAAACAAAAAAAAAAAAGTAAGGCAATGATAAAAAGTGAAGGCAATTTCAAATAGGGGATACAATAAAAAGAGAAAGAGAAAAATGGGGGTAGAGGGAAATGCAGAATTAGTAATCATTACTATGAATTAGAATGTATTAGAAACCAGAATCAAATATATATTGACTATAAGAAATGCAATTGAAAAAGAAAGAAAGAAGTAAAAGGAAGGAAGGAAGGAAGGAAGGAAGGAACAAAAAGAAAGAAAGAGAAAAGAAAGAAAGAAAAAGAAAATAGAGAAAAAAGAAAAAAAAGAAACAAATTGAAAAAGAGGCAGGAATAACAACCATTACCTAAGAAAAAGCAAAAATAGACCTAATTAAAAGGAATAGGTAGGGAAAATGCATCTTGCTAAAAGGAACCATACATAAATAATACTGAAATTAAGTATCTATGCACCAAATAGTATAGTATCCATATTCCTAAAGGAAAAGTTAAACAAGAGAAAATAGACAAGAGAAATTAAAACTAAACTCTCCTCAAAGCCAGGTAAATCTAACAATAAAATAAATTAGAAAGAAGTCAAGGAGATAAATAAAATTTTCAAAAAGTTAAATATGATAGATCTCTGAAGAAAACTGAATATGAATAGAAAGTATATCTTTCTCCCCTCAAAGCCAATAAAATAAAATAATGAATATAAATTTATTCTTTCAGTATCATATCAAACTATGAAATAATTATTTTACAGAACAATTTATTTTTATATTTATACTGTATAAATTATATATTTTTTCAATAGAATATAATGTCCTTGTAAGCATGGTTTCCTTCACTTTTCTTCTGCTTTTGTACTGATAAAACTCTGTCAGAATTCTTCATCAATTTGCTTTCCTCTAAAGATAACTAATGATTGTGGATGTAACTGACAAGGATTATCATGTTATAGGCCCCAATGTCTATCATGATTACACACGCATCGGTATTTAGAGATCTTTTCCATTATTAGGGTGAACCTGTTCTTATTAGCTTTAAGAAAAGAACTTTGGTAATATCTATTTATGTTTTGCAATTTATAGATTATTTGTATATTTGGGCATCCATCTGAATATAACAAACATTGATTTGATAGATTGAGAAGGTATTATTTTTATTTGTTCCTGTTAAAATGATTTCATTTAAGAATAATAGAAAAAGGTAGCTATAAAAACACGTTATTTTTCTTAATTCATCCACTCAACTATAATTGAAATGAGAAACTACAGCTTCAATCACAACTTGAATGTAATTGAGCATTATATATAATTATTCTCATAGTAATATTCTAATTTCACCATCCAAAAATATATGATTACCATATGCAACTTAAAATGTGAACTTTTTTAATTTTCAAGAAAATCTGATATGACTTAACACTCACCATCTGCCAATTCTAATATGAAACAAATATGCAGAGGCAAACTGTCGACTTTTGTAGGACATTCAGCAGAAATCATGCACATGAATGAATACCTAATCTGCTCCCTCCCACATACTCAAAAATTGTTATCATTGAAAATGACACTGAGTGCCTGTGAATCTCTATGTCTAAGAGCAGGCATATTGATCATGCCTGCCAGTATGAGGAGGAGTTTTAAACAGTACATGTGTCTAAATGATGACTTCATCTGCCCCTGAAACATCTGTTTCTGGTCATAGTCTTGTTGAGCATGAAAAGTATTTCAAGAAGGTGACCAAACTTTACACATATCACTAATTTTGATAAGAAATTGTTCAAAGGCCTGAACCATGTCTTTCAGATCATATTCTTTAAATTTCTCTTCAGATTGAAGGTCCTCAATAATATCAGACAAAATCATATCAGACTTATCTACTTCTTTCAAAGAGCAAGAAATACTTTCAAACATATTAATTCATGCAGTCACATTTTTTCCTTTGTATACATAAAGAGATAGTGTAAACATGATCATGATTATGGAAGAAGTAATACCAGAGTTTCAGTTAAGATGACAATGTGAAATGTAGTAAGCTAGAATTTTCCTAACTCTTTTTTTCCCCTTTCATGGACATTTTTGGCAATCTAAAGCAAGGCGTCTTAATTTTTTTTTCCACTTGTGACTTCTTTGTTGCCTAAGAAATTTCTACATGACCTTGGGTATATAAGCTTACAAAATATGTATACAAATCAAACATACTGACAACAAATCATAATCTTGCAACCCCTACATTCAGTTACAAGGTCCCTTATGGAGTCAAGAACTACAGGTTAAGAAACTGGAGTCTAGTGGACCTATGCACAGGATAATGACTTGCTTCATTCATAATTGAAAAAAATGCTAAATTTGAGTTAGACTTTAGAGAAAATTAAGATATCTAAATATATATGTATGCAATATATATATATATATATATATATATATATATATATATATATACACATAGAAACAAATTATATATTTCTTCATCCAAGTTGATAGACCCCACAAAAACCTATTCTACATCTGTTGGCAGTCCATAGAACTCGAGTTAATGAAGAACAATTATTAACTTTAAAGAAGGCTGTCATTTGAAATTACAAAATCATCTGATCTCTCCAAGTCTTACTGATACCAATAATGTCAAATCGCCACCTTACATTTTATTTTCTAGTCATCTTTTATTTTTGAATACTTTGTAAAATAAGGAATAGTCAACTGAGGCTTTTCTCTTAACAATGTCAATTCTCTACATGTGCTCTTTTCTTTGTCTCATCTCATTCCATCTTTTGAGAGTTTGACATACTTATTATATGTTGAATTGACTGTCTTCTTATCCATAAAATTTTTTCTCCTCTGCAAAAAACAATGCCCACATCTTGCCTATCACAAAAAATAACTATATGGTATCTTTGCCTCTACCTATTACTATCTCCTTTCTCAATGTCTTGCAACAATGCTTTTTAATCTCTTCATTGAATGAAAATGACTTTCTTTAAGATTAATACCCCTACTTGGACTATTTCCAAAGATGAATAGGAAAAAAAGAAAAAGAGCTGATATGTTCTAAAATGCTCTATTTGTAGTGGCAAATAAGTAGAAATTTTAGGGATGTCCATCAATTGGGGAATAATGAGCAAGTTGTGATATATGATTGTGATGGAATATTATGGTGCTATAAAACTACCACTGTGCTATGTTCTCTTGCTTCTGAACACTGCACACCATAATACCAATATCATTTTAACATTGACTTTCAGTGAATAAGTTATTTTATCTATTATAAATACCAAATTTAATTGTATATAATATATTGAGAAAGAAACAATCTGCATCTAGAGAAAGAACAGATGACTAGAAATAAGTATAGAATAATAAATGATATTCATGTATGCATGCATACATATACATACTTACATGTATGATGCATGGACACATGCATGCATGGGTGGATAAGCATGTACCTATACATGGTCACATGCATGTATGTAGATGTGATATTTATGTACTGTGTATACATGCATATCCATCCATATATATATATTAGGGGTAAGTGTGTGTGTGTGTACATGTGTATATTAGGGTCTAATGAGAGCCACTTCTAGGATGAAGGGGGAAGAGAGAAAAAAGATCATTTACAAGACTTTTTTATATATTTGAAAGGAATGGAGAGTTGTGCAAACTAGATTTGCACTTTCATCTACAACCACCTTTTTATGGTATTTGTTATATAAATACTTGTTTTATCCAATAAATTTAAAATAAAATTAAAAAATAAAAATTAATAGTAATCATTAACTATTAATGTAACAGAAATTTTCTACTTGTATTTTTTGATCATAGTTTCTCTTCACTCTTCCTGGTTTTTAATCCATCTTTGGTTTCTATAACTTTACCCTTTTATATTTCTCTTACCTAGTCATTTCTTAATCTCCTTTTCCTTTTTTTTCCCCTTCAATATCCATATCTTCATGGCAATCCCATTGTTTGTCTTCCATAGTCCTTTCTTGGGCTGTTCTATCTTCTATCCTCATACTCACTAATTAGCATGTACTACAAATCTCTGGACAAAAAGAGGAAATAATTGAGGAGCTTAGGAAACAGATCAATAGCCTGCCACAGACACATGATGTAATAGAGGTAGGAGACTTAAATTATTGGTCTATCTATATGGGAAATCTCTTTCTTCCAAAAAGAGAGCTAATAATAAATTTGTGACTTATCTTGAATACTTTTTTAGAATTCCAAGAATTAAATATAACAATGTCATTTTTCAAACATTGTAGGAATTAATCAGAGAAAATCCCACTCTGATTCTCAATTTTAGGCACTGGCTACCGGGGCAAAAACAATGGGAAACTTAGAAGGTCGGAACTCGTTCTGTGATTTGATGACACAAGAAAGGAAAGCCAGTTGTTTTTTTAACATATACCTTGGATTTAGAGAGAGAGGATTTGAAAGAGGATTTGGAGAAGGAGAGATATGATTATATAGACAAATTTCTATTTTGGATGTTTTTTTCTATTGTGAATGAATTTTTCAAGAATCAAATTCTTAAGACGAAGAAATTATTTATATGAGAAAAAATAGGTGGAATGACTGAAAGAATCAACATAGATGCTCAGGAAACTAAAAATACAATTTAGATTTTTTTAAGTACTAAAGATAGGAGCAAGGTAAACAGTTGCTGAATATAAAAGTATGGTTTGATACTGTAACACCATCATCAGGAATACTTAAAAATTCAGAAGAAGCTGAAATGAAAAGAGTATTTTGTTTGCCCTTTATCTTTGCATATTTCAGCTGAACAGGAGGTGGAGAACAAAAAAAATGCATAAAACTTCTACTTGGAATATACATAATGATGGTACCTGATGGCTGAAAGAAGTTGGAGTTTTCTTAAGGTTTATTTTATTTTCTGTTGTTTCTGCCAAAAAGAGTGATCTTTGAACTTGAAAGAATAACACACAAGTGGCAAATAGAAATTTGATAGCCAAGATGGCTGAGGAAATATCAAGAATAGATTCTCTTGAAAAATTCAAGTCATCTAGCTCAAATGAACTATATTCTCAGATGGACAACTTTGATTACATTAAATTAAAAAGGTCTTCTGATACATTGTTGGTGGAATTGTGAATGCAGCCAGCCATTCTGGAGAGCATTTGGAACTATGCTCAAAAAGTTTTCAAACTGTGCATACCCTTTGATCTAGCAGTGTAACTACTGGGCTTGTATCCCAAAGAGATCTTAAAGAAGGGAAAAGGACCTGTATGTGCAAGAATGTTTGTGGCAGCCCTCTTTGTAGTGGCCAGAAACTGGAAACTATGTGGATGCCCTGAGCAATTGAAGAATGGCTAAATAAACTGTGGTATATGAATGTTATGAAATATTATTGTTTTGTAAGAAATGGCCAACAGGAGGATTTCAGAAAGGTCTGGAGAGACTTACATGAAATGATGCTGAGTGAAGTGAGCTGGACCAAAAGATCATTATACACTTCAACAACAATACGGTATGATGACCAATTCTGATGAACGTGGCTCTCTTCAACAATGAAATTAAAAAAAAATCAGTTCCATTTGTTCACTAATGAATAGATTAAGTTAAACCCAGCAAAAGAACTCTAGGAAATGAGTGTGAACCACTACATAGCATTTCCAATCCCTCTGTTTTTATCTGCCTGCATTTTTGATTTCCTTCTCAGATTAATTTAGTTTATTTCAAAGTCCGATTCTTCTTATGCAGCAAAATAACTGCATGGGTATATATACATATATTGTATTTAACATATACTTTAACATATTTTTCATGTATTGTTCTACCTGCCATCTGGGGGAGAGGTAGGGGAAAGGAAGGGAAAAGTTGCAACAGAAGGTTTTGCTAGGGTCAATGCTGAAAAATTACTCATGCATATATATTGTAAATAAAAAGCTATAATTTAAAAAAAGAAAAAAATCAAAAAGGTCTTGTAAAAACAAAATCAACAGAAACAAGATTAAAAGGGGAGTACAAAGCTGAGAAAAAAATCTTTACAGACAGTGTTTCTGATAAAGGTCTCATTTCTAAAACATATAAAGAACTATGTGAAATTTATAAAAACACATCATTTCCCCAATTAACAAATTATCAAAGGATGTGAACAGATAATTTTCAAATGATGAAATAAAGCTATCTATAGTCATATGAAAAAAAAACTCTATAAATTTCTATTAATTAGAGAAATGCAAATTAAAACAACTCTGAGATACTCCCTGCATCTCTCAGATTGGCTAAGATGATAGGAAAAGATAATGATAAATCTTGGAGGGGATGTAGGAAAATTGGGACAACAATGAATTGTTGGTGGAGTTGTGAAATGATCCAACTATTCTGGAGAGCAATTGGAGCTATACCCAAAGGATTATAAAATTGTGCATCCTCTTTGACCCAGCAGTGCCATTATTGTATCTGTATCCCAAGGAAATCATAAAGGAGGGGAAAGGACTCACATGTGCAAAAGTATTTGTATCAACTCTTTTTGTGGGACCAAAGAATTTTAAAATGCATAGATGCCCATCAGTTGGGAATGGCTGAACAAGTTGTGGTATGTGAAGATAATGGAATATTCTTATTCTAAAATGATGAACAAGCTGATTTTACAAAAGACTAGAAAGATTTACATCAACTAATGCTGAGTTTAAAAAAAAGCAGAACCAAGAATATATTGTATACAATAACAGTAAGAATGTGCAATGATCAACTATGAAAAGCCTGGTTCTTCTCTAGCAGTTCAGTGATCCAAAACAATCTCAATAGACTTTGGACAGAAATGACATCTGCATGCAGAAAAAAACAAAACAAAACAAAACAAACAAACAAACAAACAAAAACACTAAGGGAACTGAATGTAAATCAATACATGCTATGTTGACTTCTTTTTTCTGTTTTTTTCCCCATTTTTTTCCTTTTGCTCTGATTTTTCTTTTTCAATATAAATTCATAAAACAATGTGTGTTAAAATACATTTAAAAAGACAGAGACAGCAAGGTATACCTGGGAGTTAAGAAGACAACAATTTAATTCCCTTCCATGATGACTATATGACCCAGAGGAAGCAATTTAACTTTTCAGGGCTCCACACATTTCTCTTCAGAGATGGTACCAAATTTCATTACAAATATGGTGCCAATCTTCATTGATAAAGAGATTTTCCTTATAACAGAATCTTCTATATTTTAGTACTTACTTATCTAAGAATATGTCCTGTATATCTGTGCAATAGAATGTAAACCCTTCAATGGCAGGGATTATTTTTTTTTTAATTAGTATCACCAGGACCTGAGACATAGTAGGTCTTAAATATTAGTTCATAGATTGATTGAAAAGTAGGTCATACTAGGCTGACCTTATTTCCTTTATGATAGTTACTTAATTGTTAGGTCAGAAGATTGTTGTAGGTGTAATTTATTCAGACTTTAGTAAAGCATTTGTTAACATTTATCTTGCTATTTTTGTGCAAGAAAATGGAGAGATGAAGATTGGGGAGTAGATGACAGCCCAATTAGATAATTTTAGAACTGATTGGCTGAATGAAGAATAGTTGTTAATCATCTGATGTTAACTTGGAAGATGTTCAATGCAGGGCTCCAAGGATCCATGCTTGACCCTGTTCTGTTTAACATTTTTGTCAGTGACTTCATATACTTATCAAATAGCAGATGACAAAAAGCCAGGAGGAATAGTTCATGTGTTAGATAATACATTGTAAAATGACAGTCTAGAACACTGGGAAGAATTTAAAAAGATGAAATTCAGAAAGAAAAAGTATAAAATATTACTCTGATTAAAATATAAATTTCATAAGTACAAAATAAGGGAAGAATGATAAAAAACACATACAGATGCATGCATGTCTATATCTATATATATTTATGCACCAGCTGAGGACCCCAACAATAATGTAGCCAAAATTTAGTAAAGCATTTGATATCTTTATCTTCCCATTATATAAATACAAATGCATATATAAATGTATCATATCTATGTATGAAGCTTAATATTATTATATATGCATACATGTATTAAATAGTATTTATATCATCATATATATGTATTTGTGTATATATGTGTGTGCATGTATATATATATATATATATATATATATATATATATATATATATTATTATATATATTATAAAGATTTTGAGACTTTTTATGGGTATCAAGCTCAATATAACCCAACAGCATAGTGCTGTGATATTGAGAAGCATTAAAAAACACAGCTTTTAGACCTAAAGAAAGGATAATCCCCTCTTGTAGTCTCCCTTGTTCAGACTATATTGTAGTATTATGCTTAATCTGAGCTATATTTTATGAATGATTGACTTCCTTAAAATTAGAATTGAGCAAATCGAAGCTAACAACTTTATTTGAAATCAAAAAACAATAAAAAAAAAACAAAAAGAATGAGAAGTAGAAGACTATGAAATATTTAATTGGAAAAATAATTAACCTGGGAAATAGATCCAAGAGAGATAATTTATAAAAATTGGACTACCTAAAAGCCAGGCTCAAAAAAGAGTGTAGGAATCATTTTTCAAGGAAAACTGTCTTGATAATGTAAAACCAGAGGACAAAATAGTTATTGAAATAATCTACCTATCACCACCTAAAAGAGATCCCCAAATGAAACCCTCAAGCCAAATTCTAGAGCTCAAAGAGAAATTTTGCAAGCATCCAGAAACAATTAAAGTATAGTGGAGTCACAGTCAGGATAACACAAAATTGAGCAGCTTCTACCTTAAAGGAGCAAAGAACTTGGAATATGATGTTTGATAGAGCAACAGATCTAGATTATAATTCTAGGTCTGTTTGCTCTCTCAAACATCATATACCCAGGAAAACAATATAACCCTTCAAGGGGAAAAATACATATTCAGTAAAATACAGGACTTTCTAACATCTTGGTGAAAAGACCAGATCTGAATAGAACATTTGACTTTCAGATACAAAACTCTAGAGAAGCATAAAAAGGTAATCAGAAAAGGAAAATCATAAAGGACTTGAGATTTATCTGTTTACATTCCTACATGGGAAAATGTTACTTGTGATGCATAAAATCCTTCTCATTATTAGGGCAGATAGAAGGATTGCATATAGACAGAGGGCACAGATGTCAGTTGAATGTGAAAGGCTAATGTTTTTTAAAAAAATTAAGAAGTGAAAGAGGAAAATAATAGGAGAAATGGAAAGAGAAAGGTAGAATGGTGTAAATTATCATGAAAAAGGCAAGAAAAAGCTTTTAAAGTGAAAGGGAAGAAGGGGAAATTGAGAGAGAGTGAATGAACCTTACACTCATTAGAGCTGACTCAAAGAGGGAAAAAACATACACACTCAATTGAGTATAATAATCTGCCTTGCTCTACAGGAAAGTAGGAGGGGAAGGAAACATGAGAAGGGTTGAAGTGATAAAAAATATGAGATATTGAGGGAGGGGATGCTAAGAACTAAAACACTTTTGAGGAGGGAGAGGGAAGGAAGAAAGAAAATGGAATAAATGGAGGGATACAAATAGCTTCAGTAATTATGAAAAAAATTGAAAAACTTTTCTCTGATAAAAGCCTAATTTCTCAAACATAGGGAACTGAATCAAATTAATAGAAATAAAAACCATTCCCTAACTGATAAATGATCAAAAAATATGAAAAATTTTCAGATGAAACAATAGAAGTCTTGTGTAACTGTATTAAAAAACAAGTTCTAATTCATTGTTGATTGAAGAAATTAAATTAAATTTGAGTTACTACTTCATATCTACAAGATTAGCTAATGGATCAGAAAAAAAATGACAAACATTAGAGGGAATGTATGTTTAGGTTGCTAAAGGGAAAAATCAGTGCTAAAGTGAAAAATCATGGGAGAGATTAAAAAAAAATGAAAAAAATAAGTGAACCTAGAATGTATTGATTTACATTCAGTCTTCTTAGTACTATTTCTGGATGCAGATGTCATTTTCTGTCCAAAATCTATTAGGATTTCTTTGGATCACTGAACTACTGAGAAAAACCAATCTTTCATAGTTGATCATTGCACATTCTTGTTATTGTGTACAATGTATTTATTCCTGGCTCTCATTATTTTACTTGAGATCAGTTCCTGTAAATCTTTTCAGGCCTTTCTATAATCAGTTTGTTCATCATTTTATAGAACAATAATATTTAATTACCTTCATGTACCACAGCTTGTTCAACCATTCCCTAAGTGATTGGCATCCACTGGGGCTAATGTAAAGAAGACTCTAGAGTCTAGACACATATCCCTATTCTTATTTCTCTAGGAGCTACACTGTCTGCTACATAAGATGACAGCTTTGTTATATAGTGATACAATAATTTTTAAAACATAATTCAAATTATTACATTATACTTGACTATCCCCCTTCCTTACTCTATATCCAATTACTAATCAAAGAGTATTCATTTTATCTTTAAAACATCTTCTGCCTCCACACTATTGTCTTTATATATGGAACTACTCCTCTAATTTATCACATCTTCCTTGTACTATATAATAGACAATTGGTTTCCCTGCTTGTATATTTTCCTGCTTTAATTAGTCCTTTAAAAAAGATGCTAAAGTAACACATCCAACCATGATACTGAAATGAAAAATAATCTTGTCTCTAGAAAAAAATCATATCAAACAAAAACTCCCAAACTTAGAATTTATAATCACCTACAATGTGCATCCAATCTACCTTTCTAAAATTATTTCATGTATACACACACACACACACATATATATATATATATATATATATTTATATATACATACATATGTATGCATACATATATGTATATTTTGATATATTCCAATTCTCATTTTTATTCAATTATTAATTGGAAGTTAAGGTTTTTTTATTTTATTTTGCTTCCCTAAGCAGCAATTAGACTCTAAATGGGTGCCTTCATAAAGAGATAGCCACAGCAGATAATGAAAAAAAATCTACAAAGAAAAATATATTTGCCTAAAGTTTGAGGGTACAATTATCTGGTCCTTAATCTCCAATGGACAATAATATGGCTGATGAAGAAATGCTCCCAAGAGCCCTTTCAGATTAGAATATTCTTCCAAAACTTGCAAAGGTTCTCTGGATTTAGGCCTGAAGATAATCTCTACCAATATTAAGTGCCAATAGATAAATGCATGTCCTTGAAGTTTGAAGCAGCCCAAAGGTTGTGTTTTGGTCTTTCCTTATTATACAAGAAAGAATTTCACTTCATCATATGTGCTCTGTGGGTCCTGTCACATTTCCCAATTTCTAGGGTATATACCGTCTGTATCTCAGGAAGTCAGAAGCCAAATTTAGTTCTTGAAGCAGTGTTTATTAAAAATATTCCTTTTACTCAAAATCTAAGATTAAAGAGATGGGGGAAGGGATTTTAAAAGGATACTATACTTTTCAGTTCATAGTTTCATGCTAAGCAACAAAGTCATGACAGTTATTGGAATTCTAATTCAGTGATGAATAAGGAGCCAACAGCGAGGGGAGAATAGGGGCAAAGGTAATGACTTTCTATGGATCTAGATATGAGTACTATATATGTATACTCATCCTTTATTCTAATACTAGGGATTTTTCTGGCTAAAAGCATAAAATAACATATTTGTACAGGAAATTCTTTGGTAAGATAGTTCCCTCACTTATTCATTTACTTTTGGCAGCTATAAGGAAAAAGAGCTGTCTAAGCCATCGAAGTCATCAGTTTATTCCTTGGCATGCTTTGGATTTAGGCTAGTTTGAAAGAAAGCAAAGAAAGAGCTTTGTTAAAGTAAGAAAGCACAGGCAATCATGGGAATTTTTAGTGTTTTATTTTCTTCCTTATAGTGGAAAATGGAGCATAAGATAACTTATTTTTGCATTACTCAGCAAAAGAAAATGGAACTTCTGAAGCAAAAGTAAAATTGAACATATCACTCACTTATAAAAACAAATTATTGAATTATACAAAGCAGAATAATGAAAAAATGTATTTTACCAAATTTTTTTTGAGAATGATCTCATGAAAGCCAATATTGCTACTTAGTGATAGTCTTAGAAAAGAGATGACATCTTGTTCACTATTTTTCTAGATGATTGTCTTAGAAAACAGAAGTGCTGTTCTCCATTATTGTACAGATGTGATTATTTTAAACATGCAAAATGTTGATATGAAGAAAGGTAAAAGGAAATAATTAACAAGTATAAATTCCTGCTTACTTTTGGAAAGATCACCATAACTTTCAAATGAATATGAAGGTAGTTATTTTGAGAGTTTAATATCACATAGTGATATTAGAGCTAGAGCTCAACCACAAGCTCTAACATGAGCCTTTTTAGTTCCAATTACAATGCTCTTTTCATAGATCTTTTAATACCCCTATGTTAAGATTCTTACAAGGTACTAAGTACTTTAGCATGGTTCAGTATGATTGATCTGATCCTACAAGGAGATGTTATGGGACAGAACTTGAAACAAGGTGCTAAGTCACTAGAATCGATAGAGACAACGATTATGTACTTAGTACTTATTATAGTTCTACAAAATTCACATTTTTAAGAGAGCATATATAAGCTAGGAGCCTCAGCTAGGATTCAGTCTGGGAGATGCAGAAGCCAGAGAAGGCAGTCAGGGTAGAAGGAAGGAACACAGAGAAGTGGTGGCAGGCTGTCCTGTGGAGAACACTGAAACCAAGATCTGAAAGGCCTCCAGAAAACTAGCCAAGCCCCAATTGAAGGAGATAAGATTTTGAAGGAGACAATAAAGGATTGGAACTTTAACTCCTGGCTGCACTTGTGATTACTCTGAATTGAAACTAAGGCTGCCTCCAGAAGCCCCCAAGAAACCTGCTCCCAGAAAACTTTATATTTTAGAGAAGAATATTACACCTCTATTTCTAATAGAAGAAGGGAGCAAAGATGAGTATAAAATTACCAGAAGCAGAAATGTACTACCGCCTGCATGCACAGGTTGAAACTTTTCAGTGTAAACACTTATACTTCAGCAATCAATATATGCTACAAATCAGAACTTGACTTATTGTTTTGTTGATTTCTAGATTGAGAACATGATGGAAGATGCTAATAATATGAATTAAAGTTTTAAAAATGTGTCCTGTGCACATTATTTTTTTTTCTGGAAAGCTTGCTATTAAGCACTTATTTAGATCATTTCTGACTATAATACAAAGCATATTGTAAAAGAATTATAAAATATGTACTGGCATAATGATGTTTATATTTAAAGGTCAGAGAAATCCTTCTGAATAAAAAATGGCATCTCATAGGATCATGATTTAGAAATTGAAGGAAATTTAGCAATCATCCAAACCAACTCACTCATTTTTAGAGATAAGGAAGTTTAGACCGAGGAAGATTGTGATTTGGCCAAGTCACAATTCACATAAGTCATAAGAATAGACTGAAATTGAGCACAGGTCCTTATACTGAAAAAGCAGAGTTCTTTCAAATACATCTTCACAATATGACAGAGACTGAATTTAAATTATACAATGAAAAAATTGGACAAAGTGTTGAAGAGTTGATTCTTGACTCACCTATGTGTACTAAAAAAAAGGCAAATGGGATCAAAATGCTATTTGTTTCATATTTTGTCATTTAAAAAAAAAACTTTATAATTGTTTCTTAAGGTAACCATGGCTCTTCTTCACCGTGCCAAAAAATATTCTCTCATTAAGATGCAGGAGTGATTGCTTGTTGAATTACGGAGATAGTTAAACATTCTTCACTTGGAAAATGCTATATTTTTATAGTATTAGACATTCAATAATATATAAGTAGGTTATAAATAACATTGAAAGGGCTATATTGGATAGTTTAGAATCCATTTAAAAATTATGGGCTCCGAATTTTGAATGAAATTATAATCTTACTGCTTAATTTTGTCTCCTTTTGCCAAGAAAAGAGTTCTTCCTCCCATTTTTTTCAACACTTTGAAAAGGAAAGTAAGCTGTTAAATGGGAGGGAAAAAAAAGGCTGAAAAAGCTTCTTGACCATCTAATTACTTTCAGGAAGTAACATTTGTACATTAAATAGGTTGGATATATTTTCTCCCATATAAAGCAAATCTAAAATGAAAGAGAGTGCATTTTTGAAAATGATCTTTGAGGTCTCACATGTTGAGCAAAGTGTTTGAAAATGAGGGATTCAAAAATGCCATTAAAAACCAAGGATCCCCAGGAACCACAAGTGGTAAGGGCATGTAGAGCAGGAAAAGACGTTTCCCTTATTGCTCATGCATTCCCACTATTGATTGTCTCTAATTTATTCTGGGCATATTTTATTTGTACATAGTTGTTTCTCCCACTTAACTGTAAGCTTTTTGAGAGCAAGAACTTTTTTTTTGCCTTTCTTCATATTTTCAGAGCTTGGCACAGTGCCTAGCATGTAGAAGGTATTTCATAAGTGTTCATTGACTGAATTATAATATTAATTGCTATTACTACCACATAAGTAAAAAAATCAAAAAACAATAGTTTATCTTAAAAACATTATATGACATCTTTCAAAGAAAAAAAATAGTTTGAATTAGTATATAGTTAAGGGTTTTAACCTGTGTTTTGCCCTAATTTTTCTCACTTTGTAATTCTTTTGGTAAATTTCTCTGGCATAGAAAGCACAGTGACCTTCTTCAGTGATATAGCATTTTGCTTTAGTATAATTATTATCAGGAGTGTGCTAGAGGCCAGTTGAATTGACCTGAGACATTTGATTCTTAAATTTTCAATGAGAGCACTTACACCTCAAAGATTGGCAAATATTACAAATGAGGTTTGATTTATTTTTTTCTGTAGATTCTGTACATATAAGAAAATCATGCGGAAATGTTAATAATGCTAACTAAACTTAAAAATGTGTCTTAAAAATTTTTAGAGATATTTATTTGTTAAAATTTTACCAGAATGTCCCTAGATTTCAGGTTCCATTTTACATTTACTATGATATAGTGATTAAGAAAGTATCCAGTTACAATGAGAAAACAGTAAATTTAGCATGAGGGAGCTGTTTCTTTTCTTTTTAGCTTTTTATATTCAAAATATATACATTGATAGTTTTTAACATTTACACTTGCAAAACCTTGTGTTTCAAATTTGTTTCACTCTCCTTTCCCCCCATCCCCTCCCTTAGACAACAAGCAATCTAATATATTTTAAACATATGCAATTCTTCTATACATATTTCCACAATTACCATGCTGCACAAGAAAAAAATAGATCAAAAAAGGAAAAAAAAAGGTGAAAAAGAAAGCAAAAAGAAAGTAAACAAGAAAAAGGTGAAAATACTATATTGTGATCCTTATTCAGTCCCCATAGTCCTTTTTTTGGATGCAAATGGCTCTTTCCATACAAATATGTTGGAATTGGCCGGAAACATCTCACTGTTGAAGAGATCCAAGTCCATCAGAATTGGTCTTCACTTAATCTTGCTGCTGCCATGTATAATGGTCTTCATAGTTGATAAAAGTGTCTCTGGGGCTTTGTGAAATTATCCTGTTGATCATTTCTTTTAGAACAATACTATTCCATAATATTCATATTCCATAACTTATTCAGCCATTCTCCAACTGATGGCCATAAGGGGGCTCTTTCAAGCCCTACTCTGCCATTTCTTACCAACAAAATGAAAACAGACAAAAAAGCTAATGGTTTGGGGACAAATGACATTAAGTTTCCTCTCAATTACAGATATGTCATCTTAAGGTCATAAGAATGTTAGAGCACGATGGAACATAAGCATAGTCATTTGTTAAAAAAAAAAAAAAAAAAAAAATTGTTTGTAGCACTGGAGTGCTGGGACAATCTTCTTTTTGAACCTTCTCCTGATCCTCCAGAGAAGGACTATTAGTTATTCCTTTTATTACCTACAGTTGAACCCTTTCTCTAAGCTCAAGATTTCTAATGGCTTATCCCTGAGATGACAAAATACAGAGCAAAGTCCAGATTACCTTTCCACATTAAAAAAAAAAAAAAAAAAAAAAAAAGTAGTACTCAGGAAGCATAGATTAAGTTGATTGTCTTTCTAATTCCCCACTCTGGCTCTTTAAATGTAGATGAAAGAGAGGGACTAGTACTGAACTGAGGACAAATTTGATTTTTCATGCTTGAAAATTTTAGATTATTTATCTCTCTATCTAAATGTATCTTTATATACTGCAATATATGTATGTGTATATATATATATATGCATATCTGTCTCTGTGTGTGGTGTATATATATTTGTGTATATATACATGCATACACAAATATTATTAATTCTTCAATTTCCCTTATCCTGAGTTCCAAATCCTATTTTATTTTTGCAAAACAGGGGAGAAGAGATGAAAGGTATCATCCCACACACAAATAGCTTTAATAAAATTTAATTGCTACTCTTAAGGAGACTAGAAGAGCAGCAATCAGAGGCAGTTTGTGTCCTCTATGACCACAAGGGACAGAATAGTTTAGAGGTAAAGTTCTATGCTCTAGTCAAAGTCCAAGAGAACCTCACAACTCAAACTTGTACTTCATTTGAGATAGATATTATAGAATAATAATTTCATTTTTTGTAATAAGACCAATATAACTAGAGTATTTTTAAATTATTCAATTTAATTATTCAAAGAGGGAAAAATAAGGCAGCATAAAGTTAGAAATTTATTACTAAGAGTACTTTTCCAAAGTGAATTTGAAATGGGGCAAGAGCCGGGGTCTATACTAATTAATGTATTTTTCACCCATCAACAAATATGTCTGTAAATTGTTTCCATATCTTTCTCCTTTTCTTCATTTATACACTTACAATTCTAGTTAAGTTCCTTCTGACTTGCTACTTACATTATCATAATAACATCCTAGTCTTTCTATGCTCTGTTTTTCTTTTCCAATCTATTTTTCACATAGATATCAAAGTAACTTTCTAAATTTAATCATAGCCTGTAATCTCTTTGCTTAATATGCTACTTTGCCTTGGAGAATAGAGGAGAAGAATTATTTTCCTCAATTACAACTTAACATAGGAGTTCTTAAACTTTATTGAGTCATGATTCCAGAGACATGCTGGAGTCAACTAGCATTGATCATGAGAACTGATTTGTAAGTTTTCAATGGGAGAATTTACATTTATGAAATGACAAATTCTACAAATTAGGGCTGGATTTATTTTTTTATTGATTTATGATTAAGCATTAAGTTTTAAAAAGGGATGGAGAAAATGTTAGTGTCAATTAAACACAAAAATGTATTGCACCCACTTTTTTTGAGAGCCATTTGTTAGCTATTTTCTAAATCATCCCTACAAGGAGCAATTTGAAAGCCTAGTAAAGCCTATGGACCTTTGATCAAAACATGCAAACACCCATACATTCATACATATCTTTTTCTTTGGACTCTCTTGCATTTGCATATGTATATATCTATATGTCAATCTTGATATAAACACACATTCACAAAATAGTTTAAAATGGCATCAATATTATTTTTAAAAAAAGATGGAATTTTTCCTTTCCAAATTCAGGGACATTTTGAAATCAATCCATAGACAGCATTTTAAATATCAAAAATCATAGTTCCCAATCTCAACAAAATTAATAGCAATACTTTTTAAATTTTATTATTAAGACCCTCTATAATCTATGTCCAAACAATTTCACCAGTCATATATCACACTAATTTACTATATGCATTCTATGTCCTAGACAATTTAGAACAGAATTTATTTTCTAATTTCTTTAAACATTTTTCTGCCTCTCTGTCCTCTTACTTTTACAAAGTCCTCCCCAAATGGTACTTTCTAATGAGGAGGTATTCATCAGTTCTGGAAACGGAGTGGGAGGATATGCCATTTTGGGGTTATCTTTCAATTTGCTTCCAGTCACAAACTATATCAATGATAGTGTCAAAATAATAGAAAATATATCACAGAATGCTGCAAATCACATGATTTTTAGATTATAAAGAAATATTAACTTAGCTGCCAGTACTCAAAATATGTGATACTTGTCCAATATCTAACAGATAAATTAATGGAGAAATACAATCACAACAATCATGAAATTCTTGCTATCAGTGAAACAGAGACCAAAAAAAAGTTGAAACTAAATGCAAAATAATTCATTTGTTTTCATTGTGAAACTAGATAAATTATTTGGCAAAGTATTTATTTTTATCATACCTTCAAATACAATAAGATATGTCATTTCATGGACAGTCAATCATCTCATAGTACAGTGATAATAAGAATCTGCAAATTGAACACCGTGTAACTATTTTCAGTTTTTCTCCATTGGTTGTAAAAGAAGAGAAGGTAGAGAAACACTTGAATATATTTAATAAGACTCTCCATATTAAATCAATACGTAGCATTGTATTAAGGAACTATAATTCAATGGTCAGTATAAGCTAAAGCAGCTGAAAATACGTGGGAAAATATGGATCATGAACCAAGAATTAGCGAGACTAACGATTTTAGGCTACATAAAAGCTTCTTGCTTATGAGACATTGATATTATTTCCCTCAACAAAAGAATCAAAAAAGACACTGGACTTAGAAAGCTGTGAACACCAGCACAAAGATGAAATTGATTAAAATTTTAACAAATAGTAAATTATTCATTTGTTATGTGTATTTTTCCTGAATCAGCTGTATGTAGTCAGATCAGTGACATAGCAAAAATCAAAAGTAATAAAAAGTTAGATAAAATAAGACAAATATTAGAATATTTGGTAAGTAACTAGAACAACTCTAATTTGACCTGTTTTTAATGAATTCAGCAGCATTCTGGGAGGGAAAACAAACAAAACAAACTAACAAAAACCTTGTTCTACCAAAACAGGTCAGCATCTTCTCTATATCTTATAGTCCCAAATAGTTTCTCAGCATAGTTTGTGCTCAGCATCATAATAGCCCAATGGTGTCAGAGATGGTATTGCAATCGGAGCCTTCAAAAGTTCAAAGTCAACTTTCTATCCACTTAAGCCACAGTGGAGAAATAGAAGAAGTTCTTTGGAGAATTCAAATTGAAAATAGATTTACTATACATAATGAAGCCTCCCAATAGTCCTGTTTGTGTATGAATATACTTATTATTTAACCTCATAACATTGGTTGACAAATTATTTTTAAATTAATGTATAATATATTTTAAAAATAAAAAAAAAAACATCATTAGCTCATTAACTATACAAAAACACATGGTGTACTTTATCCCATTTGGTAGACCACTGCCCTAAATCACTATAGAATCTGCTGCATGAGATATCTAATTACTTGAAAGATTGTGACTTAACAACATCCCTGGAGAAATCAAGTGGGTGACTAATACCTGTTTTCTGGATTAAGAAATAGATAGTTAATAGATAGATGGAACTACTATGAGTCAAATACTCATAAACAAATAAAAGTAACTAAGATATTCCCTGTCTTCAAGGCAGAAGAACAGAAGAAAACAACATGAAAGAAAAACAAAAAGCAGGTGGAGATCATGGAACTTGTGTCAGCCTGTGAGAATAGCTAAGTACACCAACACATTGTTCTGAACAAAAAAAGGAGAAAATCCATTTACAATAATACAGAATATTTCCAAAATCAGAGAAGGGCAAATAGGAATTACTCAAATTAGATATTATGGAATGGAAGTCTATAGAATTCAAAGTATATCGAGATGAAGAAAATCTCTAATGCTGGAGTTCTTAACCTACTGTTCATGAACTTTATGGTAAAAAAAGTTATCTGTATTTCAGTATAATTTGTACTTCATTTTTGTACTTTATGCATTTAAAGACATTATTTTGAGAAGTGGTCTATGGACTTTCCCAGAATGACAAAGGAGTGAAGGAAGGTGTTGATCACAGGTCATATCATAAGAATCAAAGTGAAATTTTAAATTGTGCTCTAATTCATTATGGACATTCAATGAAACTGAAGGCTTCCAAGAATTTATGATGAAAGGTCAGAATGGAATCAAAAATTTGACTTTCAAATTCAATACTCAGGAGAAGCATAAAAAGGTAAACATGCGAGGGAAATCATGAGGGACTCAATAAGGTTACACTGCTACATGGGAAAATTACTTATAATTCATAAGAATTTTCTTGTTATTTTGGCAATTATAACAAGTATATATAGACAGTGGGTGCAGTGAATTGAGAAAAAGGATGATATTTACAAAAGAATAAAATAAGGGGAGAGAAAGATGTAGACATTGGAAGAAATAGTAAAGAAGAGGTAGAATGGGATAAATTATATCATGTAAAAGAGGCAAAACAAAGTTTTTACAATGGAGGGGAAGATACAGAAAGGGTTAGGAAATGCTTAGAACTATTCATCTGTTTCCTTATCTTTATGTTTGGGAGTACAGTGTGTGATCACCTACTTGAACTCAAAAATCCTTTCCAATCCTGTTCAGAGGCAGAATGAGCTAAGAAATTTTATTTTTACTTGTACCCTTAAAAAAATCTCTTCTAAATAACCATACTAAGAGGGCACATGCTATTCCCCACCTTTAATCATAATTCCTTAATACCAGAATAAGCACATAATGATTAGGGATGAAGATTTATGGAAATAATGTAAAGAGCTCAATCTCTCCCTTCCTTAATACCTTCAAACTTTTTCCTCTACCCAATTAGAATGTCAGCAAATACAATGGTAATATTCCATTACTCAATCTAAAACGCTATCTTTCAGGGCCCCAAGATCATCATACTCAGAATTTTTTCTCCCTCTAGTGAATTGTCTACATCATACAACTGACACGGAAGACTCAGGTCAAATAGTACACATGGAATCAGTACAGGGAATTAGCTGTTAATATGCTTGGCACATCATCCCATTTTGTCCCATATTGGCAATTATTTTTTAGGCTCTCTCCACCCAGTACAATTTCTTCCACAGAGTAATCTTCTAAATATATGTTGACAGTTACAATAGCTTGTTTGCTTTTTTTTTAATCTAGTAAAATATTTATCCCTTACTGATCTTCATCCTTAGTACTACTTATTTACTGAAACTAGCAAATTACTAACATTTGTTATTGGGAACCACATTATATCTTGAGGAAAATGTCTTTCCCTGTACCTTTTCTTGCGTTTTTTTCTCTTTCAAGGCAATTCCAGCCTTTCAGTCCCTGACTTTAGCTCTTCCTTATCTTCAGTGTTTCCTCTGAAACCTTTTATTGTTATGACTCCTTTTATCCTCAGACTCTTCCTTTATATGCCTTTCATCTACTGGTACTCAAAGAAATCTATTTTCCCCTTATGAAGATGACATATCACTTGGAAATCTCTTCAAAGTTGACTGCTCCTTCCCTTAAAGCTATAGTTAGAATTACATATTTAAAAAAAAAAAACTAGGGCAAAAATATCTGAGTAGAAACAGATGGATAATTAGTACAAAAGCATTGTACTCAGATGGCCAGACCTTAGCCCATAAGTGTCAATAGAAGGGCAGGTACCCAGAAAATGTTTGCCAAGTAATGAAAGGGCAATTGTATTTCTTCGTAATCTGAGATGGAAAATGACCTCACAACAAGATGCTAGCGTGGTAATCATGGCAAGAAGGATGTGTTTAGCCCATTGGAAGAATTTTGTCATAATGGATATTGCTACTTTAGTTCCCTTTCACTGAATTCTAATGATGATTGTTTCCTTCATTTCCTCTGAAACATAGAACTGAATGGGAGAGTTAAAATCTCTCTTGTTCTTTACTCTTACTTTTAAACCTTCCCTATGCCACTATCATTTACCTACCACTGCTTCTCCTTTAGATTTCATTTTATACTCTCTAATAATTTTTTACTGCTGTCATCTGTAAAACCTCCAAATTAAATTTCTAATTTGTTCTGTAAGCATTATAGGTTCTCAACAGGATGATTTCAGAAAGGCCTGGAGAGACTTGCATGAACTGATGCTGAGTGAAATGAGCAGGACCAGGAGATCGTTGTACATGGCAACAACAATATTATATGATGATCAATTCTGATGGATGTGGCCATTTTCAACAATGCGATGAACCAAATCAGTTCCAGTAGAGAAGTAATGAACTGAACCAGCTACACCTAGTGAAAGAACTCTGGGAAATGACTATGAACCATTACATAGAATTCCCAATCCCTCTATTTTTGTCCGCCTGCATTTTGGATTTCCTTCACAAGCTAATTGTACACTATTTCAAAGTCCGATTCTTTTTGTTCAGCAAAACAACTGTTTGCTCATGTATACATATATTGTAATTAATTTATAGTTTAACATATTGAACATGTATAGGTCAAAATGCCATCAGCAGTGGGGGGGTGGGGAGAGGGAAAAAATTAGAACAAAAGGTTTGGCAATTATCAACGTTGTAAAATTACCCATGCATATATCTGGTAAATAAAAACTATAAAAAAAAAGGATTATAGGTTCCAAGTCTTATAATTCAATTATTTCCAAATGAAAGTAACTTGGTCCCCCAGCTTTTGTTTATTTGTTTAACATCTTTATCTTTTGTTCCTTCTTTTCACAACATTAATGAAAGGCAAAAATAAAATGAATAAATTCATCTTCAAAAATTCTAGAAATAAAGAATGTGGATTTTACAAAAACACACATATGTGCATATATACATATATATTTATGTATGTATACAGGTATGCATGCATGCATATTTTTATAATTAATATATTTGCATAAGTACATTTCCCTTTAGAATTTTCTTTCACTTAGCAGATGGCTATATTTATCCCAATTTGACATAATCTGAATGTTTTATATCTTAAATATAATCTGTCATGTGGTTATTCCTTGTCATTTGCTGGCTAATTTAATTGTTCTCACCATCCCTCACCAAAGAAAAAAATAAACTCTAGGAATGGAGACTTATGAGAATTAAATTCTGTACTTATTGCTATCACATCATATTTCTAGTTTTAAAGATGACCTCTAGTATTAATCTGAAAATCAAGTCATTCTTAATATGTGAATAATAGTTTCTTAATTCCTCTGATCTAAACAAGGTATCTCTCCCCTTTTTCTCTCTGTCTGGCCCCAACCCAAATATCAAAATCCATTTTTTAAGTTTTTTCTTGCTGGCTGGAAAATGATCATTTATCCCTATTCTTGATAGAGTGAGCTAAGAATCCTTGCTGTTCTCTACCACTTAGACCTACGTTCTTCTATACAATGGTGGTACATAGACTATTGTGCAATTTGGTTTCCATCCTGCCACCATCTGTGCCTTTTGATCCACTATATAATTAAGCATTATTATATAACTTTTCCCCCAATGAAGAAATTGGAATTTCAGATCAAGAACTATCTTATTTTTCTATTTATATCCCCAGAACTTAATGCAATGCTTGATAATAAGGATTCATATAAATCAAGAGGTTAGGCTTTACACACTCACTTGGTCTTTCCCCCAATAATTTAGGTAGGAATTATTCTTCGTCATTTTACAATGAATAATTACTGTTAGACTATCTAAAAGACCAACATGTTAACATGTGTATACATATGCAAAAAGTAAATGCAATTGTAAATAAATTTCAACTATTGTGAATTGTTGGCTAATTTCTTCAGTCCTCCTTTTTCTACTTGTAAGAAGAAAATTTTAACATTCATTTTTAGTCCTTTGAATCTTAAGAAATCTTAGAGTTTATAAATCAGTTTTAGATTTGTCTGTACCCTTCAACTTGCTCTAATAATTTTATTTGCTTGCCTTAGCTTTGCAGTTTAAAAAGTGAGAACTTATAGCATTAGAAATTCTTAAGACACTTGCTTGAAGTATATTAGAAACAAGGTATTTATTGCCTTCTTAGCAACCTAGATTGCATGTAACCAATTATAGTAGTTTGCAGTGGCAAGGGAAATCTAATCCACTCTCCTTTACTTTACTAATGGGGAAATTGAGAGCTAAGCAGATAAAATTATTTGCCCAGGTTCACACAGTATATAGCAGAGCAGTATTCAAATCTATTTTCTCTCATGTCAAATACTCTCTTTAGTTCTAGATTTCATCAGAAGTGGTAATTGTTTTTAAGGAAGTGGATGAAATGAGACAGAAGGTTTTCTTTCCAAGTGACTTGACCTCCTTCTTATTTTCATGGTCAAACTTGTGACACATTCTTTGTGTTAAATAGCTTAAGAGGAAACATTAATCCTCCTTCTAATAGTTTTGAAAGTTCCTCTATAAACCTCCTAAAGGAGACAAAATCCTTTTGTCTTATGAATTCACATTTTTCAAAACACATTTCTATTGGCTAGAAGTTTTGGAGAAGAAATATGTAGTAATTTCCTTGCAACTTGCCTCAACTTTTGTCTCATCCCTTTCCCTTCATATACATAATATTTTTTAAACTGCCATTTTGTGGTATGGCCATTTGGAAATTGGAAGTTTTTCAATGAACTGTTGAATGCAAATAGATCTTTATAAGTGAGGAATTATTGAGTTGGAAATTTATGGCATGTAAAAGATTATGGTTACTCTGTGCTGTAGTAAAAAATCTAGTTATCTGGAAAGTATTTGTTTATGGAAGAACATAAACAGCCTGCATTAGGGAAATTTACATGAGACTGGGGAACGGTCAGAGTATATCTAGTACATTTATTTGTGTGTATAAAAATGCACAATTTATTATATTGATTTTTTCGGTCATCAAATTTCCAACAATCCTTGTAACTTTAACCTCTCTTCCAAGATACCTTTAGCAATATAACAATTACTTTAAATGGGCATTTGTAATAATTAAGGATAAAATAGTCTATTCTCAGCCCCTTAGTCTTATTGTTGTCTTTTGCCACTATGGATAATATCCAAAGGAAAAAAAATCTCTTTCATATTTCACATAAAAAAGATAAAAAGTAAAATTGTAATATCTGACAGATAGAGATGTTGTCTAGAATTTAAATATGGTGGGTTTGTTCACATGGAAGACATTGACGAATAATAATTGTTGACATTAAACCTCACTGTGTCAAAATAATTGATACTAAACCCAAGCAGAATTATAATTAAATAATACTCACACAAGTATATGACTTTCTCTCAAGTGTATGTTGACACTTAAAAATGAACATGGAAATGTTATCTAATACAGGTTATCCCATAAAAGTTTAACAAAGTAAGAGGATATTAGTCATTATATCTTATGGCATAAGAGAAAATGAATCCTAAACTTTATCTGAAATTCCCATGTTTCCCCTGTCATTATTGAGTTCTACCTTTTCTATGGGGGAAAAAGTAATTCAAGTTTTTGGTACTCTTTTTTCCAACACTTTCTTATTCAGGAATGTGAATTCAAGATTTAAATAGAATCTTAAAGGATTTAAGATTTCTCTTCTAGATTTCTCTAGAACTAGGTTAATTGAAAACAATTGCATGTTATCTGATCCTTTTTTGATTATCATATAAATGTGAAACTTTATTTCCTAGCTGAAAGTTCAGCCTTTGTGGTATTCAATAAAAACATGAAAAACCTTAGCTTTTTGTTTCCAAGATCAATTCCTGGCTTCCAAGAACATGTAGTTCATTCCATATTAAAGGCTCTTCAAAAAGGGATTGTTATGTTTTTTTTTTTGTTTGTTTGTTTGTTTTTTCCTTTGTTTTTTTTTTTTTTTTCTTTCAAAAAAGCAATACATTAGCCTTCTGGCTTTGGATTTATGTAGTCTAAACAAAGGTAATTCATTTCATAAACATACAAAGATATAGTGTACACCTGAAAATGTTCCTGAAATAAGCATCTCCAAAATGCAATGAGTACTGAAGGGACTAAAAGAAACAAGACAGGAATAGTCTACAGAAATGTCAAGGTGGCTCTGTCCTAACAGATTACTTAAGAATAAAATATGTTAGCAAATTTAAACTCTACCTACTATCCATGATATGATAAAGGAGGTTATACTTTTTAGAACTGAAAAAATTTTAAAGCAACTTTAAAATTTATATTGCATTATATTTAGAAAGCTGAAGATACGCAGATATGCACAGGAAGTTAAGGATTCTATCTAATATGGTTTCCATGTGGAGCTCAGAGAAATAAGATTAAGCAGAGAATAGAAGGGAATTGAATTATAACTGCTTTCAGTTTCTGAGTTATATATGAAATATATCATAGATTATTATGACTTCACCTTGTCTTCATCCTATCTCATGGATAGCATCCTAGATTTGGAATCAAGAAAATTTGGGTCTGAAACAATCAATTGTGACTTTTAATCTCTCAATTTCCTTTGTCTTTAAACTGGAACAAAATAAGTAACCAGCAGGGCCTATCTTACAGGATTGTTATGTGAATCAAAAGAGATTTTTTTAAGTGCTTTGCAAATGTAAACCTGTCTACAATTTGGGCAATTAGAGTGGAAGTCCATCAGTTAGAGAATGGCTGAATAAGTTATGGTGTATGAATGTGATGGAATATTATTTCTCTGTAAGAAATGACCAACAGGAGGAATACAGAGAGGCTTGGAGAGACTTACTTCAACTGCTTCTGAGTGAAATGAGCAGAGCTAGGAGATCATTAAACACGGCGACAACATGATTATATGTTGAGCAATTCCGATACATGTAGTTTTTCTCAACAATGAAATGATTAAGGCTAGTTTCTTTTTTTTTTTATTCATTTTATAATTATAACATTTTTTGACAGTACATATGCATAGGTAATTTTTTTTTTTACAACATCATCCCTTGTACTCCCTTCTGTTCCGAGTTTTTCCCCTCCTTCCCTCCATCCCCTCCCCTAGTTGGCAGGCATTCCCATACATATTAAATATCTTATAGTATATCCTAGGTACAATATATATGTGCAGAACTGAATTTTGGTGTTGTTGTTGTTGCAAAGGAAGAATTGTATTCGGAAGGTAAAAATAATCTGGGAAGAAAAACAAAAAACAAAAGAAAATGCTCACAGTTTACAATCATTTCCCAGTGTTCTTTTTCTGGGTGTAGCTGATTCTGTCCATCATTGATCAATTGGAATTGGATTAGCTCTTCTCTATGTTGAAGATATCCACTTCCATCAGAAGACATCCTCATACAGTATCATTGTTGAAGTGTATAATGATCTCCTGGTTCTGCTCATTTCACTCAGCATCAGTTGATGTAAGTCTCTCCAAGCCTCTCTGTATTCATCCTGCTGGTCATTTCTTACAGAACAATAATATTCCATAACATTCATATACCATAATTTACCCAACCATTCTCCAATTGATGGACATCCATTCATTTTCCAGTTTCTAGCCACTATGAAAAGGGCTGCCACAAACATTTTGGCACATACAGGTCCCTTTCCCTTCTTTAGTATTTCCTTGGGATATAAGCCCAGTACTAGCACTGCTGGATCAAAGGGTATGCACATTTTGGGCATAATTCCAGATTGCTCTCCTGAATGATTGGATTCTTTCACAACTCCACCAATAATGCATCAGTGTCCCAATTTTCCCACATCCCCTCCAACATTCATCGTTATTTTTTCCTGTCATCTTAGCCAATCTGACAGGTGTTTAATGATATCTCAGAATTGTCTTAATTTGCATTTCTCTGATCAATAGTGATTTGGAACACTCTTTCATATGAGTGGAAATAGTTTTAATTTCATCATCTGAAAATTGTCTGTTCATATCCTTTGACCATTTATCAATTGGAGAATGGCTTGATTTCTTATAAATTAAAGTCAATTCTCTGTATATTTTGGAGATGAGGCCTTTATCAGAACCTTTAACTGTAAAAATGTTTTCCCAATTTGTTACTTCTCTTCTAATCTTGTTTGCATTAGTTTTGTTTGTGCAAAAACTTTTTGATATGATGAAATCAAAATTTTCTATTTTGTGATCAATAATGATCTCTAGTTCTCCTCTGGTCATAAATTCCTTCCTCCTCCACAGGTCTGAGAGGTAGACTATTCTCTGTTCCTCTAATCTATTTATGATCTCATTCTTTATGCCCAAATCATGGACCCATTTTGATCTTATCTTAGTTTGTGGTGTTAAATGTGGGTCCATGGATTAAGGCTAGTTTCAATGGTCTTGTGAAGAGAGCCATCTGCACCCAAGGAGAAGACTGGGAATTGGGTGTGGACCACAACATAGCATTTTCACTTTTTTTGTTGTTGTTTGCTTGCATTTTGTTTTTATTCTCATTTTTTTTCTTTTTGACCTGATTTTTCTTGTGCAGCATGATAATTTTGGAAATATGTATAGAAGAATTGCACATGTTTAACATATTAGATTACTTGCCGTCTAGGGGAAGAGTTGGAGAGAAGGAAGGAAAAAAAAAATTGTAATGCAAAGTTTTGCTTGGGTGAATGTTGAAAATAAATTTCATATTTTGAAAATAAAAAGTTATTATTAAAACAAACAATTGGGCAGTTAATTGGTTCAAGAGATAGAATGACAAGGCTGTAATCAGGAAGATGTGAGTTTAAATCCAGCCTTATCTACTTATTATCTGTGGGACTGTGAGCAACTCACTTAACCCCATTTACCTCAGTTTCCTTATATGTAAAATGAGCTGGAGAAGAAAATGATAAACCATTTTAGTATCTTTGCCAAGTTCACTACCTAATGCTCTTCTAGAGAATAGACTTGATAAGAGAACACACTTCTAAGTACATGTATATGCATATCTGTGTATATATGTATATAATTAAACATATTTACATATGCATAGATACATATGCATGTATATTTACATATGCATTAAAGATTAATTTATATCTCAATGTATCACTTTTCAAATACAAACTTAAAACTTTGATTTCTATTAGGAAAAAAAAAATTGCATTTCATTTCCATGTTCTTTTTTTTCCTTCATGAGAAGAAAAAATATTAAATGTAACTCATTACTCATCTCTCTGCCAAATTCCACTAGAACAAACAGTACTCTGTGTTTGAAACTTCCATTGTCACCATAGTATTTTTAACACCAAACACTTTTGCAATTTTGCACTGAGCATTTGAAAACAGTTCTGATTGCTAATAACTTTGTTCAATATAGACCAGACATGGGGGAGTTTTAGCTATTAAGCTTCAGCTATTTTTTGACTTACCTCTGGGCCAAAAAAGCCCCACCTTAAATTGCTTTTAAAGTGGAAAATATACACTGTCTCCGCTCACATAATTCAGAAATAGCTTAAGTTATATTTTTTTCAAAAAAGAAAAATGACAAGGGAGTTGTGATCAGACCTTTGATGTCTGCCCAAGGGAAAAAGAGATTTTAAAAGTTTTCTGAGCAAGGAAAAGAAGGGAGTTACACTGCCAGTGTTTAATGAAAGTTATCATTAGTTTCTATATATACTAAAATTCTGTGTATATATCTCATATATGTATGTATGTGTGTATACATACATACATATATATATATATATAACATATATAACAATATAAATAATGTTGTTAGTATTGAGGAGTGTGGGATAGAGTAGGACTTAATTGTACTGTAAAGTGAAATATAATCACTAACAGAACAAAAAGCAATTTGTTCTCCCTTGATTGACTTGCAATATTCTAAGTTTAACATATTTTTGAAAAATAATATTTCACTGATATGAAAAGGGGACTAAAAATTACCTCCTCTTCCCCTCTCTTTTCTGAAGAGATAAAAAGGCTGGAACATTGCCAGAACTCTGCCTAAAGTTATTTCAGGGGTACCTGAAGTTTATCGTGATCTATTCCTGTGTGGAATAGTAAACTCAAACCCCATATCTGTCTGATAAGGACTACGCCAGTATATCATAAAGATTATAGCATTCTTATTACAGATGCTGCAAGAGAATATTAAAAACCTCAGCATTCTACACCCAAAATAATCTCAAGGGACCTGAAACTTGGCTGCACTCCAAGTATTGATACACCTAGGAAACTGAAAGCTAGGATATCTAGGTTAGGTTCAAATAGACCCTTCATCCAAGAGAACAGGCATGGAGAGAATATGTTCCTGACACAAAGTCCTAAACCAAGAAACAAAACTGGAAGTATAAGTAGACAAAAGAAGATATTTAACACAACAAAGATAATTTTGATTGATACAGCAAAAAAGTAAGCACAGAAGATTAGGGTAAATATAAAACTTAAATCAGAACCTTAGATACAAAACCGTTCTTAGCTGATATGCCCTCCAGAAGGATTGGAGACAGATTGAAATTCAAGAAATTTTCTTGTTGGCACAAAACTTTATTAATTCGAAGGAAAAGCAAGCAATATATAGAGAAAGGTCCAACTCTGATCTAGAAAAATAGCTGAGGGTGGGGAACCTTTTAAGAGGGATATTTAGAGGGCACTTAAAACAGTTGACAGACGGTCCAGATAGGGAATGGAGACATGGGCCTATGTCTACTTTCAATAGTATATAAGAAGGTCAAAGAAATAATTAACAGATATGGGGACAGGGGGCATGAAAATAGTCTGCTGATAGGAACATTTCTTTGCATCTTAGGTATTTACAAAAGTGTATCACAAGATCCAATTAGATAAAGAGACTCTGATTTAAAGGTCCCTGGGTGGAGATTTCTGGAGTTCATCACTGACTACAATATTATGTTTTTCTAGCATATTTAAAATAATGGTGGTGATCAATTCATTTTAAAACATTATACTTCAAATATATTTTATAAACAATATATCATTAGATTCTATCTTCTTTTCTCAGAGAGCTGTGGAATTCAAGTCCACTTTGGAATATTTCAGATATCTTCACAGGAAGATCGCTATCTATCAATTTTAGGCACTCCTGAGCTCTATGATAGTGAAAATACTGGAAGTAGGAAGACCTACTAACCTATTCTCTTATTGGTTTCCCTGATGGGATCCTTCTCTCAATATCATCAAACTTCAGTTTAATCTTCTTGTTGTAGTGATGGTGATGGTGGCTAGATGAAGTGCTTTCTATTGTTTTGCTTTGGATTTCTTTGTCATTGTTTTTCAAAAAGTTTTTAAGGTTCTGTCCTGGACCTTCTGTACTCTCTCATTTACTTTATCAGCTCCCATGTGTTCAATTTTCAGTTGAATGGATGAGTTCCAGATCCAAAATCTGGTCCTATCCTCTCTCTTAAACTCAAGTTTCTTATCTCCAGATGTCTTTTATAAATTTCTACCTATAATAACTATCTTATTATCAGTATCTCATACTCAACTTATTACAGAACTAACATCATCATATCAAAAAATAATCATTTTTTTCACTAAAAACTCCTAATTCTCTTCCCTATTTCCTTTGAGGATACTGACAGTATCCTCATCATAACCCAGATGCCTAATCTAACCTTATTTTACTCTTTCCCTCATTTTCCCTTAGTAGTTGCTAAGTTTTATTGTTTCTGCCTCTACAACATCTCTATATTCCTCCTTCTCACTACCCTTAGAGCTACTACTTTATTTTAAATTCATATCATTTCTCACTTAGACTATTATAAAAGTCTTACCATTGTTCTCATCATTATTAATCTCCTCTCTTCCAGGCTATCTTCCCCAGCATTACCAAATTTTTTTTCTAAAATTATATTTGATTTTTAACTCCTCTCTTCAAATATTTTCAGTAGCATCCTGTCACTTTTAAGAAGAAATGTCTTTTTTCTGACATTCAAGGCCTACCACAATCTGGCTCCAAACTATCTTTCTAGCCTTATTCAAATTCCCATATTAAAAACCAGTTTACTACTATTGCTTGAACTCAAATATTTCAAGTGCTACCACAGGGCATTTGGACAAACAATTCTTTAAACTGGAAGCATACTTTATCTTCATCTTTTTCTCTCAAAATCTTTAATATTTTTTCATGGCTTAGTCCAGAAGCAAGTTCCTCTATTAATTAATGAAAAAAAAAATACTTATTATGTTCCAAAAACTGTATTAAGGGCTGGGAATGCAAACAGAAGAAAAATCAGCTGCTACTTTCAAGGAATCCATACTCTTTTTGGGGAAAATAGAACACACACACACACACACACACACACACACACACACACACACAAGTTCAGCTTCAAGACAGATGACAAGGCACAGATTTCTTTAAGGTGCTCAGTGGGTCAGAATAAAAATCCCAAAATTCCTTAGGATGCATAAATAAATCAAGTAACAGACCTAGGCAGTCACAAAAGGTAGAGGAAGGACAGATTGTGAAGTCTCTCCTAGACCCACAATTCTAGCCCCAAAATTTAATCAAGGGCAGATGGTAAGCAATGATAGTCTTCTATCTCATTGGAGAGAGTTTATTGTTTCCTGTATCTTCAAAACCTTGTAAGTAATTAAGAAACCCAAGTAAAAATGGAAGCCTTTGTCCTCCCTTCATACATTTTATTTCTTCAAATTGACTTTTCTTTATGTATCTGAGCATAAATCATTTCTTGTCAGTAGAATGTAAGCCCCTTCAGGGTCAAGATGATTTAAAATACTTAGTAAATTTGTATTGCATTGAATAAGATTCTGAAAAAAAAAAGTATAATTTTTATGGAGATAGAGAGAGAGGTAGAAATATATACTCTTATATATGTATACATAGCTAAATATATAAGCACATGCATGTGTACATATGCTCTGTAAACATTAGGTATGTGTTAAATATATTCCACAATGTGTTGCATGTATATTCTGATTTTTGTATATAGAAGCACACTAACAGCTTGAATGAGCTTCTCCCTAAAGAAGAAATCCTTTCTGAATGGGATAAGTTTCTTTAATTCCAGAGCCTTCATAAGAGCCTCCAGAGTCCAGTTTACATTGATCTTTGCAGTTATTTTTAAAGTAATTTTAAGGACTTTCACTCAGTCATTTAATTCAAGAGTCTATACAGAAGGACAGAATAAGGAATATACTAAAAAGAAGTTAATCTTTATGGTTAATTTATCCAAGGGACTATTAATTCAAATAAAACAAACAAAAAATAATCTTCACAGTATCCATATTAAAATCTATGAATGTTAAATTAATCATTAATGTCCAGTAAAAGCCCATGATATTAAATAAAATGCAATCTTGTAGTTTTCTATATTGTCATATTTTACTTACTTTGCTCATTTGTTTTCCCATTGATCTTCCCTACTTCTTGTTAATTATTTTATTTCTATTTCAATTCTCTTTCAAAGGATTTTATGTTGCAAAAGAATCTGAATATCTTTCAGTGAACTTTAACTTTTCTTGGTTTATATTTCCTAGGAAACTTGGGGAAATCTCTACATGTTATAAAAGAGAATACTGGGACTGAATGTTCACTTGCTATTATAAGTTTTGCTGATAGAAAACAGAAAAGCCCTTGAATGACCCATTCATTTATCCTAAATGTCCCAAAGTGTCAGTCAACAGCATCATTCCCAGGCCTAAACATGTCTCCCAGGATTTTTTATTTTTCCTTGTCCTCTCTGCTCTTCAGCTTCTTAGACAAAGCAGAGAAAGGTCACTAAGACTCTTTATGATCAGGTACAAGACAAAGCTCAAGACTTCAAAAGCTTTCATTGTCTAACAGGAATTATATTTCTCTAACAAGTGCCACTCTGTTATCCAACAGGGGAGATATCCCTTCAATTGGGACTATTCCATTTTCTTGCCTCTGTCCACTCTAGTCTTAGCCAGTCACCAACTGTCCTTACAACTCTCTTGAAATTCTTAAGGAATCCTCAACTTCAAGCTGTTTTCATTTTCTAAAATATGAGAAGGGAAGCAAAGGAACAGAAGATCCCAACATAAGTTAACTAACTGTGCCACTTAGTGTAAAAGAATAACATAGCCTATCTCTAGGGTTTCTGAATTTCTATTATCAGTTTTTTTTTTTTTTAAATTCACTTTTTAGAGGTAAATAATGCAAATGGAATAAAAGATGATGTAGCATGGCATAGGAAAAAGAACAGATTGGATCTAGAATTTAGAAAATTCAAATCCTAGCTGAGCAGTGAACTCCCTTTATGAATCTTGGGTAAATCACTTCCATTCTCTGGGATTCAATTTCCTTATATGTATTAAAAAAAAAAAAAAAAAAAAAAAACAATTCAACAGATGATCTCAACAATCCTTTCCTGTCTGATTCCTGTCCAGTGGAGATAAAGACAGATGACTTGTAAATAAAACATCTAATATTTAGAAATAAACAAATCTGGGGAAAACACTATCTGCCCTAGATTGCTTTTATTTTCATCCCAAACAGGCCAAATCCAAACTGCACAAAATGATCGAGGTCCATATGCCTGACAAAGAACCAAAAATGACTTGGCAGTTCATATTCAAATTATTGCCTAGTTTAGTAGCACTGGCTTATTTGGTGAACATTGCATTTAAACTAGGTAAAAATTGAAAGCAAATGATAGTTTAAATTTGCTTTGACATCCTAAGTAACTTCTTCTAAAAAATAAATACACAAAGAGTGTAACCCAAGTGAGAAAAACCTATAGACTTAAATAATTATTTCTTTCTAACGTTAATAAGTTGCAAAATTCAATTGATTTGGTGATGATAGTGTGCCAATAACTACTATTGAATGTACAGTAAACATTTTTAATTGTGTCAAATTTAAGCAGAAAGATTAGTCTTTTGTCAGAATAATAGCAAGTGGAGATATTTTTAAATGCAGATATAATTGCATTCTGAATATGAGATTTGGTGTTTTAAAGAGGATTCTTGCATAAC
The DNA here is from genome assembly GCF_048593235.1 of Sminthopsis crassicaudata. NCBI lineage: Eukaryota > Metazoa > Chordata > Mammalia > Dasyuromorphia > Dasyuridae > Sminthopsis > Sminthopsis crassicaudata. The sequence continues at coordinate 298,705,693 of NC_133618.1, forward strand.
TTTCACAGGCAACATAGTAAAAATCCATTAAGAAAGTGTGATAAAGTCAATTCCATTCCATTTAGCAAACATTTTCTAAGTGCTAACTATTTTCAGGTCATTATACCAGAAGAGATATGGAATTTAGACAAAACTCCTGTCCCCAATGGACAGAATAGTGATACATAATAAATGTAATGATTCATTTATCAACCTCTGGCAACCTGGCTCCAGGCTCCAACTGTCTCTCCTGAAACCATTGTCTGCAAGTTTATCAGTGATTTCTTAATTGCTAAATCCATTGGCCTTGTCTTACAGTATTTATCTCCTTAGTTTTTCTTCAATATTTTGCCTTTTGACCAAATTCTATTATTCTAGTTGTTCTTTTCTTGATTGTCTTCCATTCAAGAGATTGGATATGGTCAGGGTCGGGAAAAGGAAAAAGTCAAAAGATGACTCCAAAAGTCATTACACTGTGACTGATAATCCTGCTCAGAATGAAAACAGTGAAGTTTAACATTAACAGCAGGGGGAATAGTTTGGGAGGAAATAATCAGCTCTACTTTGGAAGTGTTGAGTTTTAGAAGTTTCAATAGGGGAACTACTAAATCACATCACATCAATTATACATCTTTTAACCCATAAATCAAGACTCTGCTTTTGATTTTGCTCTTTTTCTCAGTTCCCCTCACTCTTCAACCTCTCTCCTGACATATCTGATTTGCCAAGTCTCTTCTGGATATTTCCATCTATATACATAGCAATGGGATCTCAAACTCAATATTTCTAAAGCAGAGATGATCATTTTCATCCCTAATCTTTTTTCTGCTGAGTAACTCCCTTGTTTACATTGTGGTCAGCATTGTCCTCTAAGTCATGACTTTTGGAATCATCTCTGATTATATCTTTTTCTGTATCCTGACCACATCTACTCAATTATAGTCTTATAGATTCTACTTCCACTCTCTTTCTACTTATATTAGCCACCCCCCTAGTTCAAGCATTCACTACTTCTCATTTGTTTGGAAGCCTCCTAAAGAGTTTGTCATCTTCCTTGTTTTCATTCCGTTTTCCAAATTTTCCAAAATTTTGCATATATATTCATACCAAGCACAGGGCCAAACATATACATACATCTATATACAGGCATATATAAACTTACACGCCTATATACCCCCCCCACAGACACATTTACCCATAGGCAAACATTCATCTAAAGAAATATTAATATGGTTGATATATAATTTTGCTTTCTTTAAGTTTAGCTTTGTCTAAGAACAATGATTACTAACCCAATTTTTTTCTAATAAATTCTATTCCTGATCCTTGTTGTAGTGTTTGCATATATCTCTCATTTCCTATCCCACATAATTCTTCTCCTTTAATTCAGCTCTTTAACTTGCCTTCTATTATTTAACCTTTCCCCAATCATAGATTGTTCCCTTATCTTCTTTCCCCACTCTCTTCTTCCATCTTTATCTCATTTCCACTAATCTACACACTTCATCCCATTCTGTTAATCTAAACACCCTTCTGTACCCCAACTTATTTTATGCCAGCCTTTTCTACCTCTTTATCCCGTTCCCATTATACTATATACCTTGTCCCTCTACCATAACTTTGCACACCCTTCTATTCCCCACTTTATCCTCATTTGTTTATAGATTTTGGAGGATGCTATATATTTTATATATGTGCATATGTAGTATGTGTGTATGTGTTTGTGTGTGTGTTTGGAGTTTCCTATTTAACCCATTCCCTATGTAAGGAGATTTTCAAAACTACCAGCATTCTTCCCTTCTCTAATGCCTCTGCTGATTCTTCCTATGCATCTTATTTATAAAACATAATTCCCGTTTTTACCTTTTCCTAGAAAGTTTTGTTTCTTAAAGTCAGATAATACTTACCTCTGCACCAGTCTTTCTTTTGAGATAACCAATTACTGGTACCAATCATAAAACACAAACATTTCCATGTAAAAACCATAAACAATTTGTCCATGTTGAGTTCCTTGAAACTAATCTTTGATATTGGCTCTTAAATGCTAAATTTTCTGTTGAGGTGAGACAAATTCCCAAAAATCTGCAAGTTCACCGAATATCCTTTTATTGTGGCTGCTGATAAATCCTGTACAATTCTAATTGTAGCTCAAGCATAGTTAAATTTAGTTTGTTTCTTGCAAAATTTGCTCTATAATCTGGGGTTTGGAAATTTAGCAGTAATATTTGTGTATGTTTTCCACAAAGGATCTCTTTGAGGTGATCGGTGGATTTTTTTTTTTTTTGATGCATTTCTCCTCATGTTCTATCATTCCAGAACAATTTTTTGTTGTTGTTTTCTTTTTGACTTACAAGTTCTGTTTTTGATCACACCTTTCACATTATCCAACTGTTTTTAATTTTCTTTTATTGATCTATTTTTTTGTTTATGTTTCACTTCTATTTTTTTTCATTCTTTTTTTTTTTCCCCTGAGGCTGGGGTTAAGTGACTTGCTCAGGGTCGCACAGCTAGGAAGTGTTAAGTGTCTGAGATCACATTTGAACTCTGGTCCTCCTGAATTCAAGGCTGGTGCTCTATCCACTGTGCCACCTAGCTGCCCCCTTTTTTTCTATTCTTTATAGTTTATTTTGTAATTCATTGGTCTTTTATAGCTTCACTGTCTTCCCCTTGCCCAATTCTAATTTTCAAAGAATTATTTTCTTCTCCAAAACTCTGTATCTCTTTTTCTAGTTGGTTAACTTTTTTTTTTCATAATATTATTTTTCTTGGATAATTCTTATTTTATTTTAGTTTTAGTTTTTCTTAGATCTCTCAAACTTAATTTTTTTTTTTAAATTCTCTCTTTTTTTTCCCCCTGAGCCTGGGGTTAAGTGACTTGCCCAGGGTCACACAGCTAGGAAGTGTTAAGTGTCTGAGATCAAATTTGAACTCAGGTCCTCCTGAATTCAAGGCTGGTGCTCTATTCACAGCGCCACCTAGCTGCCCCTCAAACTTGATTTTTAAAGTCGTTTTTGAATTCTTCTATAAATTCTTTCTGGGCTGGTAGCCATTTAGAGTTACTCTTTGGAGTAGAAGAGGTTCATTATTTTACTTCACTGTCCTCCTTTCAAGATGAACCTTATCTTTCCTATCTCCATGGTAAATTTTATAGAAATTTCTATGATTGGGTGCTTCTTTGCTTTTTCATTTTTTAAAAAAAGTAAGAATTATTAGCTCCTCTAATCATAGAGTAGGGTGGATGGTGTATCGAGTTTCACTTCAGTTCTCCCCTCTAACCTGGAACCCTAAAGCTAAAGTTCCTTCTTCCTGGAAGTGCCCATAGCCAGGAACATCCCTGCCACACTACTTCTGCACTTAGCAGAGTGTGCTGGTTTCTTTTAACTCATGACAGTGTCTCAGCAGCATAGCTGGGCTTGATGTTTCTAATCAGTAGAGCTTCCTTCAGTATTCTCTGATTCAGACTCCTTTCTCTCCACAGAGGTGAAAGTTCCAGTGGTTCCTATTGAGGCTCCAGACAAATCCAGCTAGTCCCAGGGTTCCTAATGTGCTCTGTCTGTGGAGCTAGCCTGGAGGTGTTTGGACTTCACACTGATTAATCTCATCTTGGGGTCTTTTTTTCAGGTTTTCTTGGGGCATTCCAGTCAGATTCCTGTTGAGTCCCAAATTTCTTTTGTTTTTTACCAGTCTCTGTTTACCCAGAAGAACAAATGTATTCTGTTTGTAGGGGAAATTTGAAGAGTTTGAAATTTTCTGACCTATTCTGCCATCTCCTCAGAATCCTCCCTCTTTTATCTTTCAATAAAACTGTACTGCTTAAAGCTTATAAACTGCATGCTCACAAAGGGATTTTAACCTGTATACAAGATAAGTGTCAGATAATGATTTCTCTGATTTTGTGGATAGGAGACAAGAGATAGAGATTTGAGAAATGTCCCAAATTAAACATAGATTGTGCTATGAGAACCTCTGACAACCCTTATATCCTCTAAAGTGTTGAGTCCAGAATACCTCTTTGTATCAATGTCTTCTCTTTTGCCAAGGGGCAAAAAAACTATGCTGGCTACCCATGAGATTATCTAACCTTTGGTTTTGGAGACATCACAAACAATAGAAAATCCTATCTTGATGTTTTTTAATTGATCAACTAGATATAATTCTGAAGGCAGTTCTTGGCAAGGAATAAACTCTACAACTAAGGAACCTATTTTTCTCATGCAGATTAGTATCCTTTCTGCAGCTTTAAGTCTTGAGACCTCCTTGAGACAACAAGAGAGTAAATGACTTGTCCAGCATGAGACAGTGTACAAAATGGAACTTGAAACCAGGTCTTCCTGCCTCTTTATCAACCATGAGAAAAATGCTTTCTGTATAAATAGGATCCTGCCTATGAGATTTTAATTTCTGTCTACCAGGATGACAGGAAAAGATGAAAAATGTTGGAGGGAATGTGGGGAAACTAGAATATTAATTCATTATTGGAATTGTGAAATGATCTACCCATTCTGGAGAACAATCTGGAACTACTCCTAAAAGGCTATAAAACTGTGCATACCCTTTGACAAGTACTTTTACTGGGTCTGTATGCAAAGGAAACTATAAAAGGGATAAAAGATCCACATATGAAAAAAAAAAAAAATGTTGTAGCAGCTCTTTTTGGGGTAACAAAGAATTGGAAAATGAGTAGATTTGGGGAATGGCTGAAAAAGCTGTGGGTATATGAAGATAATGGAAAATTATTATTCTATAAAAATGATGAACAAACTGATTTTAGAAAGGCCTGAAAATGTACCTGAATTGATGCTGAGCAAAGCAAGCAGAACCAGAAATACGTTATATACAATAACAACAAGAATGTGTGAAGATCAACTATGAAAGACTTGGTTCTTCTTAGCGGTTTAGTGATCCAAAGGAGTCCCTATAGATTTTGGACAGAAAATGCCATCTGCATTCAGAGAAAAGAACTATGGAGAGTGAATGTAAATCAACACATGCTCATATTCACTTCTTTTTTTCTGTTTGTTTTTTCTCTCTCATGGTTTTGACCTTTAGTTTTAATTTTTTCTCTCCCAACATGACTCATAAAGCCATGTGTATTAAAATTAATCAATTTAAAAATTAATTAAAATAAATTAAAAAGCTTCAATAAAATCTTACAACACTACAGTATTATAGTCCCTACCAAAAAATTATTTACTATGGCTACAATATCATGTTTCTTCTATTATCCTAATCCTTTCCCCTTCCTGAATAAAACTTCCAGAATTTATTTTTTTTTCTATCTACCATCTTCATCACTATTTAAAGCATTGTTTTCCTTTCAGATCTGATTCATTTGCGTTTTCCTTTATAAAGTCTTCCCTGACTCCTCTGCTCAAGGAAAAACTGATCTCTCTGTAATATTTCTTCATGACAATTTGACTAGAACCCTCCTTCTCCTATCACATTCTTCCTTTATATACCTACCATATAGGTATAGGGAACCTGTAGCCTCTAAGTTCCTTGAGAACATGAATTGTGCCATTCATTTAAAAAAAAATGCTACCATTTACTATAGTGACATGCAAATAACCAAGGCTTAATAAAATCTGTTGATGGAAAATTAGTGCATGAACAGACAATTTTCTGATGAAGAAATTAAAGACATTTCCAGTCATATGATAAAATGCTCTAAATCACTATTGATTGGAGAAATTCAAATTAAAACAACTCTGAGGTACAACTACACACCTTGGCTAAGATGACAGGAAAAGATAATTACGAATGTTGGAGGGGATGTGGGAAAACTGGCACATTAATATATTGTTAGTAGAGTTGTGAATCAATTCAATTTTCTGGAGAACAATTTGGAACTATACCCAAAGGAATATCAAATTGTACATACCTTTTGATCCAGCAGTGTCTCTACTGGTCTTATATCCCAAAGAGATCTTAAAGGAGGGAAAGGGACCCATGTGTGCAAAAATGTTTGTAGCAGCCCTTTTTGTAGTGGCAAAGAACTGGAAACTGAGTAGATACCCATCAGTTGGAAACTAGCTGAATAAGACATGGTACAAAATGTCATGGAATAATATTGCTCTATAAGAATCAGCAAGATGATTTCAGAGAGGTCTGGAGAAACTTAGATGAACTGAGGCTGAGTGAAGTGAGTAAAACCAGGAGAACATTGTATACAGTAACAGAAAGATTATACAATGATCAATTCTAATGGACATGGCTCGTTTCAACAGTGAGGTGAATCAGGCCACTTCCAATGGTCTTGTGATGATGAGAGCCATCTGCATACACAGAGAGAACTAAGTACTGGATGTAAATCACAACATAGTATTTTCACTTTTCTGTTGTTTGCTTGCATTTTGTTTTCTTTCTCATTTTTTTCTTTTAGGTCTTATTTTTCCTGTACAGCATAATTATGGAAATATGCATAGAAGAAATGCATATGCTTAACATATATTGGATTACTTGTAGTCTAATGAAAGATGTGGGGAGAAGAGAGAGAGAAAAAAAAATTTGGAACAAAGTTTTGAAAAGGTGAATGTTGAAAATTATCTATGGGATATGTTTTGAAAATAGAAAGATTTTAAAAATAAAAACAAGTTCCAGAAGACCTTGGGAAATACAACTGAAAAAAAGGAAAAAAAGGGAATTGAGTGGACACTCATCAATTAGAGAATGGTTGAATAAATTATGATATATAAATGTAATGGAGTATTATTGTTCTATAAGAAATGATGAACAGCCTGATTTAAGAAAAAGCCTGGAGATACTTACATGAACTGATGCTAGATGAAGTGAGAAGAACCAACAGAATATTGTGCACACAAACAATTTGATTCTATGATGATCTACTATGATGGGCTTGGCTCTTTTCAACAATGTTGTGACTCAAGGCAATTCTAATAGACTTATGATGGACAATGTCATCTGAATCCAGAGAGAGAACTATGAAGACTGAAAGTGGATCAAAGCATAGTATTTTCACCTTTGTTGTTGTTGTTTTGTTTACTTGTTCTTTTTTATTTTTATGTTTTCTTTTTTCCTTTTGATATAACACAGCATGACAAGTATGAAAATACATTTAGAAGAATTACACGTTTAACCTATATGTTTAAACTATAACAGATTGCTTGCTATTTAGAAAAGAGAGCTAAGGAGAAGAAGGGAGAAAATTTTGAAACACAAAATTTTGCAATGAATTTAGAAAAGTTAAACGCTATTATAAAAATAAATATTTGTTGAGTGAAAATGGATGAAGTATAATTGAGAATAAGAAAAGATCATGGTCCTACTAAAATTGTAGAAAGATATTGAAATTTGAACATAGAAATCTAATAATTCAATGCAAAAAAAATGCCACACATGTTTTATGATCTTGGGCAAGTCACTTAACTTTTTTACATCCTCATCTGTAATTCCGTAAAACTAACTATTGGACTGAATCACATAACTTTCTAAATCTAAATCTACATAGATGTTCCTATGTAAAGATATACACACATATTAATTTGTTTGTGTGTATATGTACATGCATATCTATATATACATCAAATAAAAAAGTTTAATAAAGAGAAAGTAAATTAGTGTCTTTTTCTCTTTCAACAAGCAGTTAAATTAGAATTGAATTATTCTCTGTGAGTATACTAGATATTGTTCACTGACCATTAAATTACAGAGCAATATTATTTTTTCATGATATTTATTTTTAAAAATAAGGTAAGCCACTCAATTAGGGATGAGGAAAAGCATGTTTTCTCAGAGGAAGAAAAAAGTATTCTTGCATATTTGGCTGATTTTTCTTCTATTTAAACAAATACATGTTAAGATCACACACCACACACACACATCCTTTTCATAGATGATGTTAGTATAATCCAAGTGTGGCTTCTTCTCTCAGCTGGGTCATTTATCTTTTCAAAACAACAATTTTCATGGGGAAAAACAAATCAATGCTCTTTGATTCCCACCACAAAAGGATGTTTTTCCAAAGGGAAGCAGGATGGTTTCGTTTAGATTAACAAACATACACTAAACCACACAAATGGTTTCCTTTTTACATCAATTAATTTTATGGTCCTAAAAACATGTCATATTATTTTATAGATTATGCAATTACTAGTATTGAATTGATAATGTTCCCCCATAAATATCACAGTAACTAATTAAACTGAGTAGGGAAGAAGTAAGTCAAAAGATAGATTTAAATGTAGAGTAATAAAATATGTAAAGAGAAATGCAGTACTGATTTACGAAAACAGAAATTCTGATTGAGTACTTTAAAATATAGTTTTACTCTGTGATCATGGACATTTTAAAATTCATTTCATTTTCTCTCCTCACATTAATTTGCCTCTGGGGCTTAAATATTTCTTTATTTCTACCTTATTTATGTTCTAAAATGAAATTCATGTTTCATGTGGATATTTCATTATAAGTGAAAAAAAAAAAATCCCTAAATTTGAAAGGTGCTAAGTTTGTAAAATACTGCACAATTGTTGATTCAGACACTGGCTAACCACTAGTGATTTTTTTTTGTGAAAATAAGAGGCCTTTTTCACTCCTCCAGGATTAAAATAAAGAATGTTTTATATGATACAGACACACCTGCCTTTTCTCTTAGTTATTGAAAGAGGGGGGCCCTGCTTTCTTCCTGTTCTTGCTACAGAAGTAGCATATACTTTACATATCCCCTGAAAAGAACTCCACACATTGTCCACAAGCCAAAGGAAGATTAGGTTGTGTATACTTGGGAGTAAATCTTGGTTCCTATGGAGAAGGGACCTTTTCAATCACTTGACCTCATGAATGGAATATAGGCTTCCATGTTGCACCACCAAGAGATAAGAAAGATAATGGACGTAGGGTGGGATAGTCTGCAACAGAAACAAGCAATTTTTCAGAATTGATGTATGTATACTTCATAATCAACAACAATTCTAGAACAGACCAAATGGAATCCCAAGACTGGGGAAAATGCTTCCAGGGGGAACACCCTGGATTTGAGCTCCTTGCTGCTCACCCACATTGTCCTCCTGTTTGCTCTTAGGAAAATGTGCCAGGATAAGAGGAGCTATTAAAAAAAATAATAAAAACCAGCTATAGTATAAGATTTGGAGCAGGAGGAAGCAGTACCATCAACTAGGAAGAGTTATTTGGGCAGTCATTTTTACAAACAAACTTATAAACAAAAGACAAAGACTAACCATTACCACAAAACAGGGGTTTGTTCAGAAATATTGGCATGAGAATTGCCCCTGCTCTCTTTTTTGAATTTAGAAAAGTCATCCTATAGAACTTGCATCTTTCCTCCAGAGACCATTATTTGAAGATATTTTAAAACATAAAATGAAAATGAAAAAAATCTTATAATTAAGTAATTATGAAAATGGGATCAAAAATGAATAACATGATTTAATAAACTTAATAGAATATCTCTTCCAATGAATCCACACATAATTATGAGATTATCTTTTTTTCAGCTAAAAGTTATTAAAAATATTGGAATAAATTGAAGTTTGTAGTAGACCATCATAAAGTATTAAAACATTTTCTAAAAGAATAATTTTCTAATAATGTTGCTCTCACTAAATATTTATACATTTTAATGAAAAAATAATTTTTAGGAAATTAACATTTCAATTTAAAATATATGAGCTTATCTTTATCTTTTATAGAATATATTAGCTATATGCATTATAATTTATATGTACCACATCTATGATATGTAACTAATAGAGTGGTATATTAAGAAATACATAAATATACATATGTTGGCTATATTAACAAAAAATGTTTTATACTAAAGATGCAATACAAAGAAAAATGGAGAACAATGAATAAGATTTTCTCCAAGGTCTCTTATAGATCTGACATTTAATGACCCTAGCCTCAAATGGTGTTCTTTCCTATTATGAACTGAAACTCCATTATAATACTATTAATAGTATCTATGACAAGGAAATACTTTCTATTTTTCATGTTTTTTTAATTAAATTCATTCTGATCAACATACATTATGTTGAAGGTCCACAGAATAGTAAGTATTTAGGAGAAAAAGGTAAATAATAAGATTTTCTTATATTAATACCTAATGGTGTAGTCTAGAATCAGACTTATTTTTTTGCTCACTTTTCTGAAATGTAAAATGGAGGTAAACAATCTTTCTCTCCTTGACAAAGATTCTGTAAGGATGAAACAAAGCAAATTATGAAATTGTTTTCAACAAAAACATAAAAATGTTTGTTAATAACTATTTTTATTAATTATTGTTACTTATATTCTCAAAATTTTAAGGTATTTTCCTAGGTTCTACAAAATATGTAATGAACAATATTTGATATCAGTTAAGTTATATTTACAAGTTATCAAAATATTTGATAATTGGGAGTCTTATTTACAAGAATTCAGAAGTTTGAGGCAATGCAGATGAATCATCTCCTAACCAATTTTTAAAAGAATCTAGACATGCTGGCAATATAAAATAGATAGGCTACCTCTGGGTTGTACTGTATACCTTAATTCAGTTCAGATGTTCCCACATGTTAATGCTTTTACTATATTATACATATAAGTAATGAAAATATTATGATCCCAATAAATACAGTAAGTTAAATTAACCAAACTGCCTTCCATAAACCAAGCCTAGCAAAACACAGCATCTCTTGACTTGACATATGCAAGAGTTCAGTAATGGCAGGGTTTGGCGTCAGCCAAAGTCATGGCATACTGTGTAACTCTTGGTTTAATGGCCATGAGCCTGAATGGAATTGTTGATTTGGAACACTACAGATAGAATGAAAAATCCCTTTGTGGTGTTCTAGTTTTTCTTGGCTTACACAAGTGCAGCACGTGAGAAATGCTGGCCCTCTGTAAGCAAGCTGTCATTTGGAAATTTCAGATTTCAGTTCTCTTTCCCACATTGAGACATTTTAATTGAAACCATACACTATTCCATGAGTACTGATGCCTCCTCCCTGTGCCCAGCAGAGGTGAAGGACTCTAAAATGTCACCTGTTTCTTTGTTTCATTCTAACACTCTTTTTCAACTGGTTCCATCCAAAATTAATGGGCTATCCACTGACACCATATTGTGTTTTTTCCAAATTGATGTTTAATCCTTCATTCAAATACAATGACAGTGAATCTGGCCTTTAGGATTTAAAGCTAATCCAATTTCCCATTTAATTATTTCAGACACCGACCTCTATCTGACAATTTTGATTCAATGGAATGATAGTTTGTTTGCCCATTAAGAGAATGTGAAAAGTCTGAAGAATATGGCATTTTGTCCTGTATCTGGCAAATCATATAGTCGCTGGCTTGCTTTCTCAGTACCCACTAGGATATTATGACAAGTAGCATATTTTCAAGTGTTTCTCACAAATAATCCATCATGCCAGTGGACAAAGCATACTTAATTCTTGACTTTCCTCCTGCCCCCAAAGAATGCACTTTTCCCTGCCAGTTTAATAAACCTTACTGAGTTTATTTTAAAATAAATCCAGAGAATGTGAGACTGCTACAAAATTGAAAAATAGGTAATGTATTATGACCTTGCTATCTCTAGCGAATTGTCTTCCTTAACTCCTATAAACATTGTTTGCCATTGGATTCAGATTTGCATAGCAGAGTACTATGCTTGGAGTTTAAAAGAGCTGGATTCAAATTCTACCTCTGACAACAGCTACATAACCACTGACAAATTATTTATTTTTTCTTTTAAATATTTTCTCATAAGTAAAAAGGAAACACTAATAATACTCATACTATCTCTCATATAGAGCTGTTGTAAGGTACAAATTATTAAATTAAGAAAATTGCTATATAAAGGCCAGCTATTATTCAGTTACAGATCTTCTGCCAGTAGACACTCCTAGAGTCTCACTGCAAATGGCCCCAGGGGAAGCAATTTCTTTCACCACTAATGCTGTAGGAGAGATCATTTTTCTTTTAAATAATAGATTTATGCTGATATATTTTTGTTTTTATAACAAGTAAAGAAGGAGTACAAAACTGAGCATGTTGATAAAATCTGATATAATAGGCCTTATTCTGAATCCATGGACCATTATCTCTGCAAAGGAATGGGGAATTTCAATTCTTTTCTATCCATAACAAAAAGAGTGGTCACTTGAACAAGATAAAGTTTACAAATCATTTTACAAAACTCATTTGTTCTTCACAACAACCTTGTAAGGCAGGTCCTGCTATTATCCTCCTTTTACAAATAAGAAAACTGAGGCTGAATGATTTACTCAATGTCCCAAAGCTCATAATTATCTACTAGAATATTTGAATTCAGGTCTTCTTGACTTGAAAATTCAGCACTTTGTCAACATGCCACATAACTTTCCTAAACTCATGTTTAATAGTAATTCTTAGTTGCAATTATTGTGCATATCATTTTCCTGGCAGTACTTACTTCACTTTGTACCAATTCATGAAAGTCTTTCCAAGTTTCTCTATATTTAACAAACCCATCAATTCTTGTAGTATAATAACATTTCATTATGTTCATGCACCATAATTTGTTTAACACATCCGAAATCAATGGATATCTGCTTTATTTTCATTTTTGTTATCACCAAAAAAAGTTGCCATAACTATTTTAGTGAATATGGAGTTTTCTTTTTGTCAATAACTTTTGAGTATACATTCAGCAGGCAGTCAATGAATATGTATAAAGCAACTATTATGTTCCAGAAACTTTGCTAAGTATAAAGTCCTTCATATTTGAACTGGACCATGATATCAGGTAAGTGATGTCATGAGATACAAATGGGTTGGATTTAAGTGAGGGAGGTACAAGGTCACCTACCTCACTTTCCCTTCCAGAACTATCTGGGTCTAGGGGACAGATATAGATCAATAGGGAGATAGCCCTAGATGAAATGGGAGACCTTGACCTTTTTAAGCTAAGGTCTTCAACAGATCTCCTTTTGACTGAGGCTGCATCCACTCAGGGATGAAGGCTAAGTAATATATAATGTAAACAGGATAAATTAGGTTTTTGTATGATTCTTTTGTTTTGTTTTTTGTTTGTTTTTGCTGAGGCAGTGGGGGTTAAGTGATTTGCCCAAGGTCACACAGCTAGGAAATTGGAAGCAGTGTCTGATGTCAGATTTAAACTCAGGTTCTCCTGACTTCAAAGCTGGTGCTCATTCCACTGTACCACCTAGCTGCCTCCAATTTGATATTTTAACAGCAAAAATAAATAAATAAATAAGGAATGTTAAGGAAAGGATTCCTTTAGAAAGCTGCATTTTAGCTAGGAAGAAAGAAAAAAAATCAAGACATGTAAATAAGAAGTGAAAGGATTTAAACATGAGAGACAGAAGAAAATAAGCATATAGGACTTCTATGTGCCAAACATTGTATTAAGATCATTTGATCTTCATAACAACTCTAAGGAATGATGTGCTATTATTATTCCCATTTTACAGTAGAGAAACTGAGACAAAAAGAAGTAAAGTTACTTTCCTAAGGTTATATAGCTAGTAAGTGTCTGGAAAAAGATTTGGTAAAAATGACCAGAGTTGGCAAATAGAAAATCTTATGTACTTATGAATAAGAGCATATATGCTGTAGAGATTGTGAGGAACAGTAGTAGTAATGCAATCTTTCAAAGGATGTAGATATTTTGATAACTTCATTTGCAAAATTCCAAATTGCTTTGTAGAAAAGAAACTCCACAGGCAATGCATTATTGTAGTTGGATTTATATAAACACTTCAACATTGACTATTTCTATGTTTTATTAATCTTGTTGATGTATTGGTTATGATAAAAAATAGAGTTGTTTTGATTTTCATTTTTCTTATTACTGGTAATCAGGATTATCATTTCATAGGTTTGCTAAACCTTTGCAGTTATTTTGATAATTTACCAAGGAAGAATTCATACTTAGGAGGAATTCTTAAAGGACAGTATACTTCAGATTAAAAAAAATCAATCTGCAGAATGAAGACTCTTACCTGCAACTAATGTCTTGAAAGGTATTCTCAGCACAGAAGTCTGAGTGAAAAACGTTGAATGACAACAAACTGGAAAAGATGTATTACATAAGGATAAAAAATGGGATATCCACCCTAAAAGGATTAAGAGCTGGAAAGGAAATTTGAGTTTATATAATCCAAGCTTTTATTAATTAATGTTTTTGGTTTCATTGTTCAGTCATTTATTCATATATCATATATAGTTTTTATGTTTCTCTTTGAGTTTTATAAGCCACCTTATATATTTTCTTTTATTTGAAACTCACCCATGAGATGATTACTATTCTTATCCTCATTTTATAAATTAAAAAAAAAACTGAATGAGGGAGATATGATTGCCTAATATAATAGTGACAGTAGCTAAAGCAGCTTTAGGAGCTCTCAGTTCAGAAACTGGAGGGCGTTCAGGCAACTGATCAGAAAGACATTACAAGGTGATAACTCTGCTAGTTTAGGATTGAAAGATACTTAGCAACTCTTTTGCCTATACCCACTATAGGAAATTCAAAAACAAAAAAATTGGTCATGAGGGAGGAGGTACCCTAAAGAAAACTATTTGTTGTTCCAAAGGAAGAGAGAATAGCAATATCACTTGAAGCTTATTGGACATATGAGAATCTCCCTGTGTTTGAACAAGAGCATAGAATAAGACAGCAATAAGCAAACTTCTTCTCACATCATATCATCTTGGAAGCACCCAAAACTCCCTAATGTGCAGGACTAGCTCTGAAAATAACAATGCAAAAAGCTTAAAACTTGGGATAAGATTTCTTTCTTCTTCCTAATGCCAGTAGCAAAATTCCATTTTAATATACAGTTCAAAATAAAGAAAAAATGGCTTGGAAAATGAGCAACCAAAAACCAAAACCTAATTATAAAAAGTACATATGATGATAAGGAAAATCAAGACATAAACCCAAAAGAAAACAATGGTATCAAAATAGTTATAATAAGTTGTAAAAAAAAAAAAAAAAAGAAAAAGTGAATTGGACACACACTCAATAAGAATTTATTAAAGGGCTTCAAAAATTATTTTCAAAATCACATAAGAATGATAGAAAAAAAAAGAACTGGGTAAAGAGATGAAAGGATGGAAAACAATGATGAAAATACAATTAAGAGCACGGTAAAATAAGCACACAAAATATCAAAGAAAATAAAAATTTAAAAATAGAATTGATTAAATGGTAAAAAGAGGTACAAAACTTCACTGATGAAAAGAACTCTTTAGGAAAGCAGAATTGATTAAATGGGAGAAATGTGGTATATGAATATTATGGAATATTATTGTTCTGTAAGAAATGACCAGCAGGATGATTTCAGAAAGACCTGGAGAGACTTACAGCAACTGATGCTGAGTGAAATGAGCAGGACCAGGAGATCATTATACACTTCAACAACAATACTGTATGAGGATGTATTCTGATGGAAGTGGCCCTCTTCAACAATGAGATGAACCCATTAGTGCCATTTGTTCAATAATTAATAGAACCAGCTACACCCAGTGAAAGAACTCTGGGAAATGAGTGTGAACCACTACATAGCATTCCCAATGTCTATATTTTTGTCCATCTGTATTTTGATTTCCTTCACAGGCTAATTATACACTATTTCAAAAGTCTGATTCTTCTTGCATAGCAAAATAACTGTGTGGGCATGTATACATATATTGTATTTAACATATACTTTAACATATTTAACATGTATTAGTCTACCTGTCATCTGGGGGAGGGGTTAGGAGAAGGAGGAGAAAAATTGGAACAAAAGGTTTTGCAATTGTCAATGCTAAAAAATTGGGTATCTTATATCTTATAAATATATCTTATAAATAAAAAGCTATAATAAAAAATGGGAAGGAAAAAAGACATAGAAAAGCTAACTGGAGAAAATAATTTCTTAAAAATTATAATTGAGAAATTAGAAAAAATGACTCCATGAAACATCAAGAAAAATTTAAGAAATCAAAACTGAAAAATAGAAGAAAATTTGAAATACCTCCAAGAAAAAAAAACTGAGCTAGAAAAAAAAATTGAAGAAAGATAATGTAAGAATTATTATACCTGAAAGCTATGTTAAACAAACAAAAAAAAAAGTCTGAAATTAAATTTCAAGAAATTATAAAATAAAAATATATCACTGTCCTAGAATCTGAGAAATTAAAAATTAATTGGGTAAGGTAGAGCCAAGTAGTTCAGTACAAGCAACAATTCAGCCAAATCTTTCTAAAATTCCCCTTCAAAAAAAAACCTGAAAATAACTCCTTAAAATCAATTTTAAAGTGGCAGAGGAAACAAAGCATCAAAATGAGCCATTTTTCAAGTTTAAGACAACTTAGAAGGTTGGCAGAAGAAATCTCTAACACCAGATTGGGAGCTGGCCTGGAACACAACAGAACCAGTGGTGTGCCTTGGAAGCAGCTGAGACAGTGGCAGCAACAGCAGCAGCAGCAGCAGTAGTAGCAGCAGCAGCAGCTTTGGAAGTCCTCAGCCCAGAGATAGTAAGGGGGTCAGAAAATTGGTCAGAAAGTGATTAGGGAGGATTCTTATGCTGAAACTAAGTGCAACTAGCACAGATCCACATCTCTAGTGCCCCTTATAATTTATAATTTTCAATTCCAAGAAAGTAGCAACACTTGCAGGCAGTCACAAAGGGAGCAGGCACACTGGTCATAGTTCCAAAACAGAAAGCAGGGCTAGTGTTTTTTTTGGCTAAAGAGAAAGCAAATTAGAAGAGCAATGATCATACTTTTCCCTGCATCCAACAAAGAAGCCCCCACAGCTTGCAGACCCCCAGAACTGATTCCGAAAACAGCAACATGAAAAAAAAAAAAAAAAAAAACTTGAGGTTTTGGGCAGAGCCTCACTACCCCCAGTTGAGCAGAACCTAACATTAGCATGATGTTCAAAGTCAAGAAATAGCCTTGGGGGTAATGGACAAACAACGACAGCAACAAAAAAGTTATTGACCCAAAAAATGCTACTATGGTTTCAAGAAAGACCAGAACATAAACTCAAAAGACAACAATGTGAAAATAGCTACAAACAAATCCTCAAATATGCACAACATGCGCATTGTCAAAGAAGCCCAAAACAAATGCAACTGGATGAGAACTGTTCCCCTGAAAGGGTCAATTGATTCTAAGTGACTGTCTTTAGTCCTCAGTCCAATGGTCATCTTTTCACTGCTATGAATCTTTCTACTAAGAAACATCATGTAAAATTATTTAGTGAGACTTGTACTTTATATGTACATCCCTTTTTTGATTTATTCGAATATATCTTCAGTAAGAAGAGAATTTTTAGTATTCACATAACCTTAGCTAACTTCAGGGAAAGAGAGATGTTAGGTAATTTAGTTTAATAAACCTTTATTTAGTAATACTATAGAAGATTCAGGCAAGGGAAAATAATTAGAAAAGCTAATGTACTCTTTTAGCTTACAGCCTAGTGGGAATGTTGAGACCAGAGATATCAATAATACAAAATATTCTATGACAAGTTCATTAGCATCATGTAAAACCAAGCCCTATGCAAAATTTCAAATGGAAAATCACTTTGCATAGGAGAAGGAAAAACAGGAGAATCAGGGAAAGAAAGAATGCTTTATGCAGGGAAGGATACTTAGGTTGTCTTTTAAAGGAAACAAAAATTTAAAAGGCCAAAAATTAATGGGAGGATTTTGCAAGAAAGAGAAAAATCCAATGGTATAAACATTCAGTCCAGGTTGCAGTGGCGAAAGTGAGATTGGGAAAGAATAATCTAGTTTGAATGAGAAATAGGGCATAGAAAGTGGAAAATAAATGTGAAAGTGTCTGAAATGATAGGATGAGGCCAGATTAAATCCAGTAATGCTAGGCAAAAGATTTGCTCGGGATTTATAGGGATACAATGACATTCTGATATCCATCCATGCATCCATACATTTATCTTTCCTTCCTTCCTTCCTTTCTTCCTTCCTTTTTTTCATCCTTCCTTGCTTTTTACATTTTTTCTTCTTTCCTTCTCCTTCCTTCCTTTCTTCCTTTGTTTCCTTCCTTCCTTCAAAATATACAGATACATAAGTACATATATGCACAGTACATACATATGTATGCATTAATGTATTGTATGTATACATATATATAAGAAGGTGTATATATATATATATATATATATATATATATATATATATATATATATATATATATATATAAAATGTCTACCCATACACAATTGAATTTATGCATTTACATTTTTTTTGTATATGTTTTATAGATAGATGGATCAACCATATATTCTAAGTGGGCTTATTACTGGGATATAGGGGAAAGACCACTTCTCTAGAAAATCTTATTTAGTCATTTGACAGGTACATAGCCTGCTAGATAATTCATTTTAATTCAATAAACATTTACAAACTATCTATTATGTTGTCAGGCATTGTTCTAAGCTGGGAAAACAACCACAAAATACAGTCTCTGATCACAATAAGCTTATAATCTAATAGGGGAATAAGACACAAAAAGGAAACTAGGGAAAGTCTGAGTAGAAAGGAAGGGCAGAAGACAACTTACCCAGCATATGATGTTTCCTGGAGTTGAAATTCCATTAGAAGTGGAGCTGCTAATAGAAAATGGAGAGTTCTCTGGAAAGTTCACACTCTGTTTTAAAAGTTGGCTTTGGGAGGAGTTGTTCTGCCCTAAATCTGTCCAATCACAGAGAAAAGGTAACTGAGGGAAACAGAAAGTATTAACTATTTTTAAAAATTACTTGAGTCAATCTAGAGGTTTATGAGATTTCAGGTAATTAATTTATCTTTGGGGAGGCATGATATTCCATGCAGTAAAAATGGATAATTAACTGAAAGAGGGATATGTAGAGAGACAGAGATAGTGAGAAAAATAAATATATATGTATCTATCCCCATTTGGTACAAAAATTCACATATTTTACATCTAAATAAATCAACATATAATTTTTCTATGATCTATATCTCCTAGGAGACTTACTTTAGGTCACCGATTAATCATCACTGAAGGAAGACAGAACAAAGATTTGAGGAAGATTGTGATGTTTTTATCAAGCCACAGGTCTGTTTGAATTATGTGGTTTTTAAAGTGTTGTTTAGATCACTCCCTGTAAATTTTATAGAAGATAAAAAAAACCTTTGAGGACTAACTAGTAAAATGAGGATTAAAATCAATATAGCTTCTAAGAGATTTGACAGATTATTTTCCATCCTTTCCCCCTCCTACTTCCAATACAAAAACCTCCTAAGAGAATTAAATGGAGCAATGTGGATCATTCCAGCAAAAGGGAATATGTTCAAAGATAGTCTAAAATTCACAATAGTCAATGACTATAGTAATCTAATGTTTGATAAACCCAAAGACTCCAGCTTCTGCAATAAGAACTCACCATTTCACAAAAAAATTCTGTGAAAATTTGAAAATAGT
Organism: Sminthopsis crassicaudata; assembly: GCF_048593235.1. NCBI lineage: Eukaryota > Metazoa > Chordata > Mammalia > Dasyuromorphia > Dasyuridae > Sminthopsis > Sminthopsis crassicaudata. The sequence goes on from NC_133618.1 coordinate 298,725,094, forward strand.
ATGGCAGAAAATAATCAATGAGCAATATCTATACACTATGCCAAGATAAGGTTGAAATGGGCCCATTATTTCGATATACAGGGTCATATATGAGCAAATTAGGAGAACAAGGGATAGTTTACCTCTCAGATCTGTGGAAAAGAAAGGAATTTATGGCCAGAGAAGGATTAGAGAACATTATGAAATGCAAAATGGAAAATTTTGATTACATTAAACTAAAAAGTTTTTGTACAAGCAAACCAATGCAGCCAAGATTATAAATTCAGCAGAAAATGGGAGGGGGGGTTGGGGGAGAGAAGGAGGAGGGAAGGGGAAGGAGAGAATTTACAACTATTGTTTCTGATAAAGGCCTCATTTCTAAAATATATAAAGAATTTACTCATAGTTCTAAGAATACAAATCATTCTCCAAATGATAAATGATCAAATGCTATCAATAGATAATTTTCAGATGAAGAAATTAAAACCCTTTCAACTCATAAGAAAAAAATGCTCTAAATCACTATTGATAAGAGAAATGAAAATAGTTCTGAGGTACCACTTTACACTTCTCAAGATGACCAGAAAAAAATAATGATGAATGTTGGAGAGGATGTGGGAAAACTGGGACATTAATGCATTGTTGGTAGAATTTTGAAATGATACAATCATTCAGGAGAGTAATTTGCAACTATACACAAAGGGCTATCAAATTGTGCATATTCTTTGATCCAACAGTGTAGGGTCTCTACTAGGTCTATATTCCAAAGAGAACGTAAAGAGGGGAAAGGTCTCACATGTGCAAAAATGTATGTAGCAAGCCTTTTTTAATAGCAAGGATCTGGAAAGTTAGTGGATGCCTATCAGCTGAGGAATGATTGGATGTTATGGTATATTTATGTAATGTAATATTATTGTTCTAAAAGAAATTATAAGCAGGCTGATATCGGGAAAGCCTGGAAAGACTTACATGACTTGATGCTAAGTGAGGTGAGCATTGTACACAGCAACAACAAGATTATGTGAAGATAAACTGGGATAAAGTTGGATCTTTTAAACAATAAGGTGATTCAAGGAAATTCCAATAGAACTGTGATGGAAAGAATTATCCGCATCTAGAGAGAGAAATTTGGAGACTGAATGTAAATGAAAGCATAGTATTTTCACCATTTTTGTTGTTGTAATTGCTTGTTTTTTTCTTTCTCATATTTTTTTTCTTTTTTTGAGTGTTTTTTTTTTCTGCTCAGCATCACAAATATGGAAATATGTTTAGAAGATTTGAACATATTTAGGCAATATCAGATTGCTTACTGTGGGGAAAAGGGGAGGAAAAAGAGGGGGAGAAAAATTTGGAATACATGGTTTTATGAAGGTGAATGTTAAAAACTACATGTATTTGGAAAAATAAAAGACCATTTAAAAAAGGATAAGTCTAAAAGCTATTCATAGGCAATATTCAGCAGTCTCTTTTTTTCTGTTTTTGTAAAGAGATCAAGACATTCCTGGAGAAGAAAATTATCATGGGTAAGACTGAGTTCTGACAAATCTCCTTGTTCTTAAAGGGAGTATGTCAAATGAGGGCTTTTTCCCTAATCTGATACTGAGCTGTAGCTTAAGCCTCAGATGTCTAAGGTAAAAGAAAGATGACATAATACATAATTTCTTTTATAAGAAAGATGTAGTCTCTAAGTAAGAACTCTAAATGAAGACAGAAGCTAAAAATGGAAGAGTCCTACAAACATCAGAAGATTAAAATCTGATACTAGTACAACACTATTCAGCAAAGATCTGATGTCATGACACCAGGGAAGATGCTAATCCAAGTGGAAGCAGCAAGATGACATGACCAGAAAACAAAACAAAAAACAACTGTAGCCCTGCAGTGCTGGTGGCAATAATTGTCCCTCATTTTGATGTCTTGAAGCATATTCTCTATGTGCCTTTTTCTTCACACATCTACTTTAGCCATACATGTTCTCTACTTGTTTACTCTTCTTCCCATTCACAATGATTTTATTTATGAGACAATGTTACCCATTGTAAGAGATAAATGTTTTATTATTTTTTCTTGTTAGTATATTATTTTATAAAATGCCTTTGCTCTAAACTAATTGTGTCCTCTCACCTCTTAATACAAGTAACTATACAGTTTGGAGCTCATAATAGGTCATTTTTCAGTAGATGTAGTATCAAAAAGTAACCTGAAGCTGCAATAGGTTTTCTGAGGGGCTTTCACATGTGAGAAGGAGATGCCTAGCTACCATATAAATGCAAAATTTTGTCAATCATGATAACACCAATGTGATGAAACAACTCTACCAAAACAATAAAGTTATTAGATGGCAAATGACTACCCCTACATATGAGTTTGGTCTCTGCTATATATTAGTAAAATAAAAACTTTTTTTTAAGTGCCTTATAACATATAAGTGTTACCTTTCAAAATAGGGGCTGGGGAATTTCTGAAAGGTAATGCAAATGAGGGAATATGAGGACTGAGATTGCCTGATCTTAAGGCTAATGATTCATTCAGAAAAGAATGAAAGATTTAATTAAATTACTACTTATTAAATAGTTACTATATGCTAGGCACAGTAAGGAATATAAAGCTATTGTGTCCTTCAAATATTTATAATCTGGGGGAGGAAATAAGACTTTTATACAAATAAGTACAATATGGAAAAAGATGATCAACATTGATACAAATAAGTATTATTGGTTTCGTGGAAGTAAGGGCTTTTGAGCTGACCCTTGAAGTCTAATATATATAGTTTTAGCAGGCATTGAAAGGGTGAGGAATATTATTATAGAAAGAAAAGACTAACATAATCAAAGAAGTAGAGACAAAAAAAAAGAATGTCCATAAAATTATACTTGTTTGTAAAATAAAATAAAATTATTAGAGTGGGAACTTTGTGGTACATAAAACTGGAAAGAAAAATGGAAGCCAGACTATGGGATTCTGAATGCCACATAAAAAAAAAAAATTTTTTTGAATGACCTGTTGAAAAAAAATAGTTCTTTTATTCATGTCCTTGGATATTTTTAGTGATCAGTCAAGTATTCTTTATGAACCTGCCATTCATGTTTATAAATGAATCTTTCATTCTAACTCTGTGCTTATCAGTCTTACTAGAGGTACTAAACAAACATTGACAGTATTTTATATTCCAAAAAAAAAAAAAAAGGCAGGACCTAATATCATTTAAAAAAAAAAAAAAAACTATCCACTATGGTTATAGGTCCAGAATGTGCTAGATCATTACTTTTCTTCCACATCTTTTTTAAAAATGTATTTTCTTTACACTTAACAGTAAAACTAGCCCACTTGGAAAAAAGGAAAGAGTAAAAGAAATAGCTTGACCTAAAACTTTGTTGTGGTCTTCCATTTCTAAAGAAAACACATAAACATAATGAAGAAAAAAGCCACTTAGAGATTTTTAGAAGTATTAACATAAAATGCTATGCTAATTCAAATTCAACTACTGAATAGTTATTTGAAATACTGAAAAGTGCAGCTGTCATGTCTGGAGGAAAGAGGGAGAGAAAAGAAAAAGAGGAAATCCAGTATTCAGAGAAATACTAATTGCATATTGATAATTACAATAAATATAATATGATTATGAAACTGAATATATCTCTGGAAACAGGAAAAATTTACTTGGCAATCCCAATGTTCATAATGAACAGCTAAAATTGGTGAAAGGGAGAGAGGGGAAAAGTGTTTGCTATGGCTTTTTAAAACTGTGAACTTGAGTCAAGTACCATTAATTCAATTTCAACTTTCTGAAATTTTCATATTTATCCCCTACAATGGATAAGTAGCTGATATTAAATGTAACTGAAATGTTAATGTAAATTTGCATGTGACTGTAATCAACAAAAAGCCTTGATTTCAATATTATAATTCTGTTTCAAAGAATATTTTTCTCTCTTTCAAGATAGCTAGATCTTGAATATTGAAGAAAATAATGTAATTTTCACTACTATATATGCTGTCATTCTTGCACAAATAGCAATAAGATGTACTGGACTTGGAGACAAAAATAAGACACAAGCAGCTGTGCCCCATCAGAGTCCTAAAACTTCAACTTTAAAGTTAACCATTTAAATTTTTGGAAAGCAATCTGTGTATTCTTTTAATCCTGTTTATTATTATTATTATTATTATTATTATTATTATTATTATTATTATTATTATTATTTATGTTCAGCACAACAAGGCTTGAGGAAGTTTTCTGGAATTATTTCTTTATGGAATTTATTTTTTCTTCTTTTGGAAAACTTATAATATATAAGTTGTATCTAAATTTTGTGTGTATTTGTATAAAAATTTTTTTCTAATATTATTGCTTTTTGTGTTTCTTCTTTCATGTTGTGCTTATTTGTGTTCCCAATCCATTGTTTTTGCTTTTGTTTCTTTGGTGAGATGTTGTCATAATTTAAAGATTTAATTTGTCTGCTTGGTTTTTTTTGTTTTCCATTTAGTTCATTGCTAGCTAGGCCTTAATTTCTGCTTTTACATATCTTACTTTTTTCTTAAACCATTTAAAGTTATCTATTGTCTTCCCCGGGGAAACACAAGGTCTTCTGTCTCATTTGTAGTAAAATTCTATTGTCTTGAAATAATTATTCACAGAGAGATGAAATGTTTTAGCTTATCTTTAGACCATATTCCCTTCAATATTTTTTCTGCTGTGTCCAAGGCTTCTACTGATATTTCTTTTTTCCTAAGCTGTTTGGTATTTTCAGTCTTTTTTTCTTAAGTTTCCTTATTACTCACTTTCCTTCATTTGTGGTTTCATGGGGACTAGACTTTAAAACTCCCTTGGCCTCCATTGGCACTGGGCAATTCATATTACACTAGCCTTGGAATCTGGTCCAAATGACTTTGGTGAAAGAGGGCAGAGTTGGATACAGCTATATGCCAATCACCTTTACTTCAGGTCTGGTAGAGATAAACATACCTACATCCTGCTCCACTTCCCTATCCCTCAGTTTTTTGTCTTCATCTTGTGGCAGAGAACACTGTCAATATTGTTCTATGTAGGCCAGGATAACTAGGAGGGGGTTGTGGAAAACCATTGAGTTCTGCTGAATATTCAGAGAAGAATATGTGTAATGTAGAGAGAGCTTAGTGACTGGTGATGAAGGAGCTGGTTGCTAAATAAATGTATTAAATATTAGAGATTTTTATCTTTGTTATTAACTAGGTCGTAACCTTGAATTTCTTTCTACATTACAGTGTAGAAATAGGTGAAATTGATCTGTTTCTTATTTATAATTACATTTTAGAGAATCTGAAGGTTTGAAAGATTTGAGAAAAGTGTCTACTCCTCCATCTTGTTGATCCTTTTACCTAAAAGTCCCCACTTAACAGAAGTCTCTACTTAAACTTTCTGAACTTTCACTTGTTTGTTTTTTTATATTTAAAAGGAGACAATAATATTGTACTAGTTCACAGAGTTTTATGAAGAGATCATTTGTAAATTGTAGAGCATCAAATAAAGTGACTTTTGATGTATTTATTAATCCCCAACTTGAGTATTTTTCCTATTAAATGTAAAGATAGTTTTCATCATTCATCTTTACAAAATTTTGAGTTCCAATTCTTTCCTTCCCTCCCCATTCCTTTCAGGGACTACAATTTTCTTAGCCATTCCCCTGTTTATGGGCATCTCTTCAATGTCCAACTCTTTGCCACCACAAAAGGAGCTGCTATAAACATTTTTGTACATGTAGGTCCTTTTTTATCTTTTTTATGATCTCTGTGGGAAGGAGACCTGGTAGTGATATTATTGGATCAAAGGGTGTGCACAGTTTTTTAGCCCATTGAACATAGTTCCAAATTGCTCTTCAGAATGATTGGATCAGTTTGCTACTCTACCAACAGTGCATTAGCATCCCAATTTTAGCACATTCTCTCCAACACTTTCCTAATATCTTAGAGTTGTTTTAATTTTCATTTGCCTAATTATTATTGATTTAGAGATTTTTTTCATATGACTATAAATAGCTTTAATTAATTGAGGAATGATTTATATTCTTATAAATTTGACTCAATGCTGTATATATTCTAGAAATGAAGATTTTATCAGAAATAATAGCTATTAAAAATGTTTCTGAGCTTCTGCTTCCCTTATCTTGGTTGTGTTGACTTTTGCAAAACCTTTTTTTTTTTACTTAATATAATAAAAATTATTTATTTTGAATTTCACAATGTTCTCTATCCTCTGTTTGTGCATAAATTTTCCCTTTTGCCTTGATATGGCAGTTAAATTCTTTTTTGCTTTCTTAATTTGCTTATGGTATCACTTCTTATGTCCAAATCATGTTCCCATTCTGACCTTATATTGGTATATGTTGTGAAATGTTGGTTTACCATAATTTTTTTTTCCAGTTTTCCTTCTGTGTTTTGTTAAATAGTGAGTTCTTATCCCAGAAGCTGGAGTCTTAGAATTATCAAAAGGTAGATTACTATAGTCATCCACTACTATATCTTGCACATTTAATCAATTTCACTGATTTACTTCTGTTTCTTAGACAGTACCAACATTTATTATTTTTTTCAAAATTATTTATCAAGTGTACATACAATTTATTCTGTAAGTTCGCCTTCACATACTTGATTTTATGAAAAGACCCACAGTCCATATCATCTTACAGATTGTGTGTTTGAATTTTCATCCTTTTTGCTAAGAAATCTAGACTTAGCATTTATATTAGTAGTTTTCTAATTTATGTGACTTTGAGGAATTATATTTTATTGATGTGGGCCATTTAAAGGACCATCTTTAGCATGCATTTTTTTTGTTTAGGCATGGAATATTATTGTGGTGATATATTATACAATATAAATTTAATGCAATTTCACAAATATCTACTAAGCACTAGTAGTAATGTATAAAAACATGGAATATAATAAGTCTCCCAAACTATAGGGTGTGGGCAGTTACTCAATGTAACCAATAATATTGTTGCTTTTCCCCTTGCCACAAAGTAAAATGTATTTTTCATTTTTAAATCCTTCAAAAATCAGAGAAATGTACTTTCCATGATCCCAAAGTTTCTCTAACTTTTTTTTTTTTAATTCCCAGAGGAGCTAGGGAGATCTAATTATGAATAAGTGGGTGGTGTCAGAGACTGTAAGAAGCCTAGAAAAAGTCTTCTGAGAAATCCCTTTACAATTTATTATCACACCCCATTAATCAATTAACTGTTTTAGTTTAAAACTAAACTATTTTTAACACTGGATAGAATGGATAGAGTGCTGGCTGAGAAGATAGGAGGAAGAAGCTGCCTTCAAAACTGGATCCAGATACTTACTTCCTGTGTGGCTCTGGGCAAATCACTTAACTCTATTGGTCTAAGTTTTCTCATCTTTAAAATGATCTGGAGAAGGAAGTGGCAAACCACTCCAGTATCTTTGCCAAGAAAGCCTCCAATGGGATCACAAAGAATCAGACATGAATGAAACAACTACACTACAATTTAAGCATTACAGTGACAGCTAGGTGCCTCAATGAACCAAGAAAAAGACCCAAGTTCCAAACTGGTCTTAGTTATTTATGTTCTCTGTTAGGCTGATTAAGTCATTTAATGTTTCTGTACCTCAGTTTCTTCATCTGTAAAATAGGGATAATAATAACCATTATCTCCCAAGGTTGCGTGAGTATCAAAAGTGGTAATATCAATAAAGTGATATTATGTAAATCCTAAAGTATCATATAAAAAACTATCTATTAATATTGTTGGCATTTTATCTGTTTAATTAGCAATCTATATCTAGGCAAAATATAAGCCTCTCAGCATATGAATCCAAAAGGAATGCTAAATGATACACTTTTCAGTGCACCTGAAGGTAACCATTTTAAATGGGAATTTTTTTTCACTCTAGTACTGAGGAAAAAATGAGTTCAGTGATTTATAAGTCTAGTAAAGTACTCAAAGAAATCAGATACTATTTCTGCTATGATGTTAAAGCTCAAAGATTAGCCTCATTGAAGTTTCAAGAACTTTCTTATAAAACATTATATGAGGTGATTATATTACATATACATGGTGGCAAAAAAAGAGAGAAGAAATCATGTGGAAATATGAACATGATTATATCAGATAAAATGAGAGGAAGAAAAATAGTTTTTCCTTTGTAGCTATCAAGAACAAGTTGAGAGGAACTGAGAGGACCTCCCATTACACCTGAGAATGTGTGAGAAGGGGCCTTGAGATGCAGCAGGAGTGAATCTTTCTTCTGCCTTTATTTCTAGTCATGCAAGAAACATTTGGTATGCCTTTCCTCCCATCAGAATATGACTTTACCAGATTTTCCTGCATTCTTCATTTTGACATGAGAACCTAATCCCTGAGAAGTATGAATATTTAGAATATTTCCTATTCCTTTGCTAATTATTTTGGTCTTGATTAAATGATTTACTTTTAAAAATAGGTGGTCTTTTTCTGGTCTGGGAGCCTGTAAATTTAGCTTAGATGATTTTGAATATTTTCATCTGAACAAGGATTAGGATTTAAGCCAAATAAGATAAACAAAACATTTAATACATCCCACTTGAAAATTCATGCGCATACAAAGTTGAACATACCACAATAATTAAAAATTGAGAGTATATTAACACTGACTCTTATCTAAATTATTATTTTTAAAATAGAATCTCATATTCATCTTTTTAATTTTTTTAATTTTTTATTTTTTTTCTGAAGCAATTGGAGTTAAGTGACTTCCCCCAGGTCACACAGCTAAGAAGTTAAGAGTCAAGTACTCCTGACTTCAGGGCTGGTGCTCTATCTACTGGGCACCTAGCTGCCCCTCTCATATTCATCTTAAGAAAATAATTTTGTACTAACTAGCAATAAAATGAATGAGTTAATGAGTTATCAAATCAACAAAACAAATAATTTATAGTAAAGATTTCAATAAGACACTCTTTTACTCAAGAATTTAAAATATAATTTTAAAAAGGCTCCATGATTAGCTTCACTTTCAATTACTATTCTTTGCCATTGTGATTATCCCAAAATCTTAAAACAATAAGATTCGATCCCAGATATAATTTACTGGGGGCTAAAATAGTATGGAGGGCTTTACAGATGATATTGATTTAAAGGATGGCCTTGAAATATAGTTAAATTTAAATAATCCCAGAAGTGGAGGCTAAGACTTTTCAAACAGGAAGAATAACTAGAGCAAAAGTTTCAAGGTCCTAATGAAAATGATACAGCCACAAGATTGTAATAATCCATTTACCATGCACATTTTAGGGGAAAGCAGAAGATAAGGCAGATATTGTGAGAAAACTTAAATTTTTAAGTTTGACATGGGAAATGGAGTAGAGGGTAAGTATAGAAAATTAGATAAAGGAATATTTTACCTATAAACCTGAATTATCTTTGGTTATATGTTTTTTGATAGAAGTGGTAAATAAAAAAAAATATGATTTTGAAGAAAATAAGTCTTAGTTGCTGGGAAATTAATTTTTTAAAAATCTGTGAAAAAAAGGCAAACAAAAAAAAAGTCTATATAAATGCCATTGACCATAGATACAGACAATTAAAGATAACTATACCTACATATACATATATACACATGTGGGTATATATATATATATATATATATATATATATATATATATATATATATATATATATATATATATATTTGTATATATATATATATATATATATATATATATATATATATATATATTTGTATATATAAAATAGGTACACATATAAATATATATTATACAAATGAAGTATGCAAATAGTGAATATACTATAAGATGATTATGATATATATATATATATGATAATATATAACCTAGCATAACATATAATATAATATAATATGATGTTAATATGTGTTTGCACTCCTAATTTTGCTCAATCCAGTTATTTTTGTCAAATTTTAGGTCAGAATCCTCTCAATCACAGGTCTTGAGTTCCAGTTAATTCATTTTACTGAATTTCTCCTCCAAAACCTTGAGTTCATTCTATTATTTTTTTTTTCCTGAGGCTGGGGTTAAGTGACTTGCCAGGGTCACCCAGCTAGGAAGGGCTCATTCTACTATTAATCCATACATACTCAGCAGGAAAGATTTCTATGTGGCCAATTCAGGACCCACATGAACATCCTCCTAGACTAGGAAAAAAAATTGAAAAACACATGACCAGGTTATATGTATAGGAGAGAAATTCACTAGCCTCAGCTGCAATAAAATTATTTTTTATTGATGTCATAATGATCCTCCCTGCTGTGCCAGCTTTTTAAACCCCCTTACTACAGGAATTGTTTTCCTGTTGTCACTGCTAGATGTTGCTCTCTGTCTCTCTTTCCCAGGTGTTGCAGGTCACTTCTCCATAATTTTATTTTTACTTCATAATCTCAAACAACCTTCAATAGTAATAATGTGGATATAATTCTTTTCCTGAACACAACCATTCAATGTGGGGTGGTTGTAGTCAATAAGTCTCTCACCTGTACCAGAGAGGCTACAAAACATTCAGCCTTCATCTGTGGCTTTTCACCTGATGTATTATCTTCTGAAACTCAAAAGTGGTTTTGTAGTTAGCAAAGTTTCCTGGTAAGGAAGCTCACAAACATCCTCAGTCAACGTTCAGGCTTCTTATCCAATAGCTATAAAGTTCCCTGTAGCTTTCCCAGTCAGTTCTCTCAACTAAAGGTGAAAAAATTCTTCCTCCCAGTCAAGTTTTGTCAGAAGGTCAAAAACAAGTGAGAGAGACCTGCCCTTTCAAATGCTTAGAAGTCTTCTGTTAACTTCTCTGACGAACAGCTTGCTGAACTTACTTTACTGAAGCTGCTTTCTGATGTTCTCTACTGTTTCCCCTTTATCTCTCAGGTCAACTCTCAAATACCTTATGGCTAAAAAATTCAATTCTGTTTTTGTCTTATATTTCCTGCCTGAAGTAAATACCCTCAGGGTTCTTCTTTAAAAATAATTTTCTTCCTATGACATTAATTTCTTCTTATGGTGAAGAAATAAAGGAATTCTTTGAAGCCCTCCCAACTTCCTTTCTAAACACCTAGAAAACAATGGAATAAACTGAAGGTCTCTCATAAGCATGTGGCTTCCACCTATGCCCTAAATGTGACTTGAGACATTGCAATAACATATTGAGCTAATAGCTAAAAGCTGCAGGTGTTCCATTATCTTTAATAAACATTCCCCACCTGTCTCTCCTCCTGCCTTTTCATTAGCATTTAAGTATTTAATATGGTTATAGTTCTAGGATCCACATTTATTCTCTGGGTAAATTAGAACTCTCCACCAATGGGAGAAAAGGTCAGAGGGTGGGGTGGGGGCTTCTGGTTAGGGTCTATATAATCTTGTATTTGCAGTTTGCACTTTGCACTCCTCTACTGAAACCTTGTCTGTGGGGAGTTACCCTTTCTCTGAAGAACTCAATAAATCCTTTTTTTTTTTTCCACATTGAGGGTCTCTAATTTTAATTTGGGTTCACTGTCCCACACAAAAATGTCTCACAATTTATCTAGAAGGGAAGCAGTTGTTTAACAGATTGGCAAAAAAAGGTCTGGCCCACTGGATTGGGAGGGGGAAAGAGATCCAAGAGTATCAGTAGCAACCAGCCTCACAGCAGGGGCCCAACAAAAAACTCCAAGACTGGGGCTATTCACCAAAGAGGCTCCATCATCCTGCTAACCTGCAGTTTCCTAGGCAAGTGACTTGCGCCCTAGGACCTACACCACAAAAGTCTTGAATCCATTTCTAATCTCTGCCTCAGAGTTTAGGGGAAACTAAAGAGAGCACCCCATCCCTCAGTACTTCTTTCTAGAAGTGAAGTCTACACTCCAGAGAAAACAACAGAAAAAACCCTGAAACCCACTCAAAGCTAGTTGAAAGACAAAATGGACAATTTTGATTACATAAAATCAAAAAAGGTTTAGCAAAAACAAAACTAACAGAAACAGGATTAAAAAGAAAATGCAAAAGTGTGAAAAAAATTTTACAATAAGCATTTCTGATAAAGGTCTCATTTCTAAAATGTATAAAGAACTTTCTCGATTTGATAAGAATACAAGCTATTCCCCAGTTGATAAATGGTCAAATGAACAGATAATTTTCATATAATAAAATTTAAGTAATCTATAATTATATGAAAAAATGCTCTAAATCATTATTGATTAGAGAAATGCAAACTAAACAACTCTGAAGTAATACCTCATATCTCTGAAAATGACTAACATGACAGAAAAAAAGTATGATCAATGTGGAAATAGATATGGGAAAACTGGGACATTGATTCATTACTGATAGACTTGTGGAATGACCCAGCCATTCTGAAGAGCAATTTTGGGAAATATCCCCAAAGAGCTATCAAACTGTGCGTATCCTTTGAGCTAGCAGTGCCACTACCCCCAAGGAAATCATAAAGGAGTGGAAAAAACCCAAGTGCAAAAATACTTGCAACAGCTCTTTTTGTGGTAGCAAAGAATTGAGTTTGATTAGGTCCCTATGAATTAGGGAATGGAATATTATTGTTCTATAAAAATGATGAACAAGTTGATTTTAGAATGATATATATGAGCCTATGAACTGATATTGAGCAAAACTGGCAGAACCAGAAAAAGACTGTACACAATAACAGCAAAAATGTGCAATGATCAATTATGAAAGACTTGGTTCTTCTCTGTGGTTCAGTGATCCAAGATAATCCCCATAGACTTCGCATAGAAAATCCAGTCTGCATCCTCAAAAAAACTATAGAGATTGAATGTAAATCAACACATGCTATGTTCACTTCATTTGTTTCTTTTTTGGGGGGCAAGAGAAATAAGAGTAATGTTAGAGAATCAAAAAAAAAAGTCAATGGCATTGGAAAATATATACAAAAATTTACCAAGGGAAAGATGTCTCCCAAAAATATAATTAGCAAATGGAAAAGGAAATACAAAAGCTCAATGAAGAAAATAGTTCCTTAAAAGGTAAAATAAAACAAATGGGAACCAATGACTATAAAACTTCAAGATACAATAAAACAAAATCAAATAAGTTAAAAAAAGAAGAAAATAAAAATTTCTCATTGGAAAAACAACTGACCTAGAAAATAGATCTAGGAAAGATAATATAAAAATTACTGGACTACCTGAAAGCCATGGGGGGAAAAAAGAAAAGAAAAGAAATATTGTAAAACATCTTTAGACATAAAATAAAACTACCCTGATACATTAGAAGCAGATGGCAAAAAAAAATGGAAAGAATCCATCTGAGAAAGAGAGATAGCAAAATGAAAATTATAGCCAAGTTCAAGGATAAAGCATTGCAAGCAACAAAAAAGAAACAATTTAAACATTGTGGAGCTATAGTCTGACTTATCAAGGATTTAGCAACTTTCACATTAAAGTACTACAGAGTATGGAATATGATATATCAGAAGATAAAGGAGTTAGAAATACAATTAAGAATCATCTAACCAGAAAAATTGAATATAATTTTTCAAGGGAAAAATAGACATTTAGCAAAATAGAGGACTTTCCAGCATTTCTTATTAAAAGACTAGAGCCAAATTAAAAAATAAAATGACTTCCACATACAAGATTCAAAGGATTCATAAAAAGATTTTTTAAAACCCAAGAAAGAAAAAATAAATTCAATAATGTCAGACATTTTTATATTTCTATATGACAGAATAATATTTGTAATATAACTTTATTAGTATAAAAGCAATTAGAAGGGGTATATGTAAACAAATCGTGTGTATATAAGGTGATTTTTTTTTGCAGTGATATCCCCTAAAAACAAAATAAAGGAAAAGATAGTTTGGGGGAAGGTTAAATGGAATAAATATTTCCACAAATGAGAGGCATGGAAAAGATACTACAATGGATAGTATGATGGGAAAAAAGGAGTTGGTCAACAGTACTTAAAATTTACTATTATCAAGATTGGCTCAAATGGGAATAACATGTGAAATCATTTGGATATATTAATCTTATCTTATCCTAAAAGGATGTAAAAAAAAAAAAGTGACAGGGGTAATAGAAGTAGGAGAAGAGGGAAGGACTGAAAAAAATAAAAGAAGGTATATTGAAGAAGTTAGTGATCAGAAGTAAATCATTTGTCCAGAGGGAAAGGATGGAAAGTAAAAGACTGGGAGGGGGAAATAAACAAGCAAGGCTTATCACCAAGGGAAATAAAAAGTTAATTATCACAACTATAAATATGATTGGGATAAACTCACCTATAAAACAGAGAGAAGCAGATAGAATGGTTTAAAAACTAGAATTCTGTGGTATGTTGTTTATAAGAAACACATTTGAAGCAGAGACATAAACAGAATATAAATGTAAGGATCTAGAACAGAATCTATTATGTTTAAGCTGAAACAAAGAAAGCAGGGGTACCAATCATGATCTCAGACAAAACAAAAACAAAAACAAATTTCCAATTAAAAGAAAGAAATTATATCTTGCTGAAAGGTATGTTTATTAATGAATCCATATCACTAGTAAACATATGCTCAAATGTTATAGTATTTAGATTTTTGAAGGAAAAGTTGAATGAGTTACAGAAAGGAATAAATAATAAAATTATAATATTAGAGGACTTCAACTTTCCCCTCTCAGAACTAGACAAATATAACCTCCCCCAAAGTAAAGAAAACAGATGTTAAGGAGGTGAATAAAACTATGAAAAAAGTTAGATAAGAAAAATCTTTGGATAAAATTGAATGTAAAATAGAAAATAATCTATTTTTTCCCCTCAGCTGTACATGGCACTTATACAAGAATATCGACCATGCATTAGAACATGAAAACCCCACAATAAAATTAATAAAAGCAGCATCAAACATAACTTTTTCAAATCATAGTACAATAAAAATTCCATTTAATGATGAATAATGTAAAGAGAGATTAAACATTAATTGGAAATTAAATAATCTAATCCTTAAAATGTAGGTTAAAAAACAAATCATAAAAACAATTGATAGTTTTATTTTAAAAGAATAACTTTAATGAGACATTATACCAAAATTTATGGAATACAACCAAAGCAGTAGTCAGGGGAAAATTTATATTTCTAATTACATCAAGAAAACAGAAAAAGCAGATAAATAAATTGGGCATAGAATTTAAAAAAAGAGAGATGGACTAGAAAAAGAACAAATTAAACATCTCTAATTAAATACCAAATTTAGAAATACTGAAAATGGAACTAATATATAAAATGAGAAGCTGGTTTATGAATAAACCATTAAAATAGATACCATTGGTTAATTTGATTTAAAAAAAAAGAAAGAAAACCAAATTACTAGTATCAAAAATAAAAGGGGTGGATTAATCACCAATGACAAGGAATTTCGGAGTTGTTTTGTCCAATTATGCATCATTAAATCTGACAATCTAACAGAAATTAATGAACATCTTCAAAAAAATAAAACACAAACCAAGAACTTTATGAACACAACTATAAAACAGTTCTTGCAAAAATAAAGTCAGATCTAAACAATTAGAAAAATAGCAGTTGTTTATGAATTGGCCAATTCAATATAATACAAATGATAATTTCACACAAATTAAATTATTTGTCAGTGACATACAAATCAAAATTTGAAAATATTATTTATAGAACTAGTAAAATTAGTAACAAAATTCATCTGGAAGAATAAAAGTTCAAAGATATCAAATGAATCAGTGAAAAGAAAAATAAAAGAAAATAATCTAGCTGTACCAGATCTCAAACTGAATTATAAAATATAATTATCAAAACAATCTGATATTGGCTAAGGAATACAGTGATTAGAGATTATAGAAATGCAAATAAAAACTACTCTGAATGCCACTTCACACTTATCAGATTGCCTAACATAACAGGAAAAGAAAATGATAAATATTCAAGGAAATATGGAACACTAGTGTACCATTGATGGAGTTAAGAAATGCTCCAACCATTCTAAAGTGTCATTCAGAACTATTCTAAAAATGCTATAAAACTGTGCTTACTTTTTGATCCAGCAAGATGTCTGTATTCCAAAGAGATCATTAAAAAATGGAAAAGGATTCACATGTGTAAAAGTGTTCATAGCAGCTCTTTTTCCTGGTGGCCAGAAATTAAAAATTAAGGAGATACTCATTAATTAGGGAATAGCTGAATAAGTTATGGTGCATGAATGTAATAGAATACCATTGTCATATAAAAAATGATGAACAAACTGATTTCAGAAAAAAAATTGTAAAGATTTATATATAAACTGATGCTGAGTGAAATAAGCAGAACCAGGATAATCTTGTACATACATAGTAATGACAATAATGTGTGATGATCAATTATGACAGACTTAGCTCTGCACATCAATACAGTAATACAAAACAATTCTAATAGACTTGTGATGGAGACTGAATTCAGATAACAACATACTATTTTCATTTTTTTCTTTCTCATGGCTATTTTTTCTACCTTTAATTCTGTTTTTCCCCCAACATTACTAATATAAAAATGTTTGAAATGATTGCACATCAGATTATTTGCTATCTTGAGGAGGAGGGTGGGAAAAGAGGGAGAGAAAAAAGTCTAGAACTTTAAATCTTAAAAAAAAATGTTGAAAACTATATTTACATGTAATTGGAAAAATAGTTATAATTAGGAGAATAAAAAAGTAGAATGAAGGATCAGTGGAACTGATGAGGTACAAGTTACATTATACTAAAGAGTGGGGATGGGGAATAGTCATTATTTGACAAAATTTTTCTGCAAAAACTTTAAAACCATATGGCGAAAGCTTTGTATAGACCAGCATCTCAAACTGTATGCCAAGATTAAGTCAAAATAATTATGTGATTTATACATGAAGAGGGATACCCTAAGAAAATAAAGAGAGCATGGAATAGTTTGTCAGATTTATGAACAATAGAATAATTTTGAACCAAGGATGACTTAGTGATCATTACAAAATGTAAAATAGATAACTTTGATTATATAAAATCAAAAAAGTTTTGCACAAATAACATTAAAAAACTAAGGAAAGCAGACATAATAAATTTCCAATAAGAACCTCTGATAAAGGTCTCATTTCTCATATAGAGAGAGAACTGAGTAAAATTTATAAATATACAAGTCATTCCTTGATTGATAAATACTCATGAGATATGTAAAACAGTTTTCAGACAAAAATCAGAGTTATCTGTATTCAAATGAAAAAATGTTCAAACTTACTTTTGATCAGAGAAATGAAAATGAAAATACTCTAAGGTACTACCTTAAACCTATCAAATTGGCTAATATGAGAAAAAAGAAAAATGTTAATTGTTGGAAAGGATGTGAGAAATTTGGGAAACTAGTGTCCTGTTGGTTGAGCCATTCTGGAGAGTCATTTGGAATTATGTCCAAAGGGCTTTAAAACTGTATATACACTTTGATCCAGCAATACCATTACTATCTGTATCCCAAAAAGATTATAAAAAGGGAAAAAGGGCCCACATTTACAAAGATGTTTATAACTCCCTTTTGGTGGTGATCAAGTATTGGAAATCAAAGAAATGGCATGCATTTGGAAATGGCTAAAAAGATGTGATATAAAACTGTAATGGGATATTATTGTGCTGTAAGAAATGACATGCAAAATGGTTTCAGAAAAAAAAAAACTGAAAAGGCTTAAATGAACTGATGCTGAATGAAGTGAATGGAACCAGGAGAAGGTTGTACACAGCAAGAGCAATATTATTTGATGAACTGTGAATGACTTAGCTATTCTCAGCAATATAGTGATCCAAGACAATCCCAAAGGACTAATGATGAAGCATACTATCTGCCTCCAGAAAAAAGAATTGGTATTGATTGAATACAGACTGGGACATGTTATTTTTCACTTTAATTTTTTTCTTTTATTTGAGTCTTCTTGTACAAAATAACTAATATGGAAATATTTATATGATTGCACATGTAGGGTGTGTATCTGATTGTTTACCATCTCAGAAAAAAAGGGAGAGAAAGGAGGAAAGGAGGGAAGGAAGAGATAGAATTGGAAACTCAAAACTTTAAATAAAAATATTTTAAAATAAAAAAAGAAAAGAATTTTAGAGACATTTTTATTAAAAAAAATTATTTTAAATTTCATTACCAGAGAGTCCTTTGTTTTCTGTAAATTACAACTGACAAGGTGGCTGGAAAACTCTAAAATATAAGTGATCGTTATCCCATTCCTCCCCAGCAACATATGACAGACTGGTCTGTCTTTATTTCTTTAAAATGTGCATGTAGGTGTGGGTGTGGGTGTGTCTGTCTGTCTCTCCTCTTGGTGACTATAATTGTTTTGAATTATATTAATAGCTGTCATTTGGCTATAATGTACATTCAATTATTTAGAGTTGCTGTTATTTCCTAGAGTAATTATTTTAGATCTGAGAATAGCCTTGGATATAAAGATATTTTTAATCTCCATAAAGCACAGTGGAAAAATATTTGATGATGTAATTCCAAATTTCTCTAAATAATATTTATGTTCTATGCCTATATATTATGTAGAGAGAAATAGATGTGACTGGAAGAGTGCTAATAAATATGAAGATGAGCCCTAAGACTATGGTGAAATAAAGCAGTAGAATTTTAGTACCTTAAGTCGCACTTCTTTGCATGAACCTACAATGTTTACTGGTAGGAACTTGAATATCCCCAGCACCACAGACTAACAGGGACCTGGGTCCACGAGCTGATCAGGGGTTTCTAATTTGTTTAGGATTCATCCAATTACATTTCTTCCTTGCTCAATTTCTTTACTATCATTACACAAGTGGGCTTTTTTTTTTTCTTTAGCTCAGAATTAGTGCTTCTTCTGTTATGTTGAGATAAGCTATTATAAAAACAGTCATTTCTTAAGGGAAGGAGTATAGATAAACAGATAACATATATACATACATATGTATCTACACATATATACACACACATATAAATACACATATACACACACAAATATACACACACACAGAGACACACAAAATCTTCTCTGATAGAAATCTATATGATTATCCCTTTGAAAGCATAATAATGTAATAGTGTGTCACATTCCTTGTTGTCTTCTTATTGGTATTTATAGATGGCAAATCAACCAAAATCATTCTTAAGGTAAAGCCAGGAGGACTCACATTAAGAGAGTGTGCTAGGAATGTCCATGTTACCAGTTGGATAAGACTTTGATTAAAAAGTTTTGTGCCAATTAAAAGAGCATAGCACCTATAAAAATGAAGTTGGTGTTTACATAATAAATAAACATGGCTCTCAGAATGCAGAAATTGTAATTATATCTCCAATTTCCAGGGAGAGTTGAAAAACAGCGTATAAAGACACATAAATTGGATTTTGTTTTTGGACTCTATATATAGTCTAACTAGACTTTAATTATTGGGATGAATGTAGAAATTCTACAGGGTAGCAAGATGTGACATTAAAAGAGCATTGAATTTTTTTCTCTTATAATCACAACTTTACTATTTAATATCCTCTTTGAACTTCAGCAAGTAATATCACTGGGCCTCCATTTCCTAAAAATAAAGGAATTTGATGATATATCTTCCAAAAAGGTAGAGATTGAATCATTTAGGAAAAAAAAAAAATAATATATATATATATATAGTGTCAAAAGCTGTATATAGGCATCTCCTGGCATTTCATGTTACCTTATTTAAATAAAGAGGAAAGGATTCTGAAATGATATTATGGATGTTCTGGCCATTTATGATAAGAATTTATTATTATATGATTATAGAATTTAAAATGGGAATTTAGAAGGGGATGTTGCTTACATTTTATCTTATCCAATGTCCTCGTTTACAATACAGAGGAAGTGATCATTTGAGCTCTTATAGAAATATATGGGTGTAGATATATTCATATATGTAAATAGTAATATGTGCATATTTTATACATATGTATGTATATGGATTATTTCTACTCTGGTTATATTAAAATAGAATTCAATAAACATTCCTATATACAATGTAGGGTCATTGTTTGTAGAGGCAGGGGGCCGAAAGGAGGGAAGAGAGCATGCTAAGAGAATCAATGCTATAATTATAGATATTTACAAAATGAAAATGGAGTGATTTGGGGTACTAAAAACAAATGTGATTGGGAAAAGTATCTTATAGGAAGTCATACTTAAACTGAGCCTCAAAGGGTCCTGAGGAGTCTAAGAAGTAGAGTTAAGAAGGAAAGTGTTTAAGAGATGGAGTAAGTCTATGCAAAGGTCTAAAGATGGGAAATGAAATGTCATTTATTAGGAACAGCAATTAAGGCAGGTTGTGTGAATTGTAGTGTATGTAAGGGAAATTAATAGGTCATCACTTTGGAAAACAAAGTCTAAAATGAAATTATTATGGAATTGACATGACAAAGAAGATTTTTATTTTGTCTTAGGAGCAATAAGAAGCCACCAAATTGTCCTTACCAAGGATTATAGGATAGGAGAGGGATCTAGAGTTGGAAGATACCCTAAGGTGCCATCTAATCCAACTTCTTTGTTTTAGAGATAAATAAACTAAGGTCTTAGGAAGTTAAATGATTTGCTCAAGTTCACACAGATAATGAGTAGCAGAGCAGGGAATCTAATACCAGTTATCTGACAAGATCAGTGTTCCATTTAGCATTATCAATGACTTGGATAGAGAAAGGAAGGAAGACTAATTATTAGGACATAAGAAGTGGTGAAGATCTGAACTACAGAGAAAATGAGAGGAAGATCGAGAGAGGGGAAGAAAGAAAGAGTAAGAATGAAAGAGAGAAAGAGAAAGAGAGGAGAGAGAGAGAGAGAGAGAGAGAGAGAGAGAGAGAGAGAGAGAGAGAGAGAGAGAGAGAGAGAGAGAGAGAGAGAGAGATGCTGAGAAATTGGAATTGGAAATTAGGAAGATACATATAGGAAATTAAAGAGTCTTCTAGGGTATAAAGCTAAATCATCAAAAGAATGGTGGTACTCCCCCCAATTTTTTTTTTTTGCTGTTATGTTAATTGCCTCAGATAAACCTCAGATTCAATTAGTCAATTTAGAGAAAGTAAAAGAGCAAAAACTTAGAGGGCTAATAAAGAGTAGGCAGCTGGAAAGCTGGTCTAAAAGACCTGATTATAGAGATTTAGGCATTATCTGAACAAAGATAATAGTTGAATAAGTGAGGTGGGAGAAAGTGGAGAGAAAAAGGAGACTGAGAGGATAGAGCAAGATAGAAGAGACAGCACAGAGATAGAGATAAGGCAGGGAGAAAAATCTGAACCCTAGATGTCCATCCAAGTATAAAGAGAGGAAATATTGCTGTTGATGCAACATAGAGCCTAAAAAGGAGTTATCAGCAAGTAGTAGGAAAAAAAAAATAGTAGTGTCATAAAATTCAGATAGGAGAAAACATCTTGAAGGAGCTCATCAACATTATCTAATTCTTCAGAGATATAAAAGATGGAGAATGAGGAAAAGGATATGGCTATTGACTAGGCAAATAGTAGCCACAAAAGCTAGGATGTAAAGATTAAAATGTGAGAAATGAGAAAGGAGAATCAAAGTATATAAATAGTTACTTTAAAGAAATGTATCTCACAATAAAAGTAGTATAGAATAATGATTTAGAAAAGAGTAAGATCAAGGGAAGGTTTTTTTTTTAATTTCTTTGTTTGGTTTTTAAGACTTGGGAATGTGGGAATGATTATAGACAAAGATCCAGGTCTTTTTCCTCTCCTGTTCAATTTTGAGCTTCACTTATTTTTATTATCAGTCCTTATAAAATACATACATACATATATACAAATGTATACAGGATGTTCTAGTAGTACAGTTTTAACCTTTAATAGTCTCCTGTATCTGTATGTGTGTGTGTGTGTATACATATATATATATATATATATATATATATATATATATATATATATATATATATATATATATATATATATATATGTATATATATATATATATGTATATATATATATATACATATATATATATTTATTTATTATATGTGTGTATAAGTAGTCACATGTATATGCATTTTACGTGTAGTTTTCTATATAGAACAAGGTTTTAGCTCATTATCATCTGTGATTTTCTTAGCAAATAATATAGCTAATTCTTAATGCAGGCTTTATATGGCCCAAGAGCTGAAGATTCCCTACCCCTGATACAGATATATACGTGTGGGTATATACACAGATATAGTCTAGAAATGTTTTTTCAATGTTATACATTGTATACACAGTAAAAATTCATATATTTTTCATATATTCATATCTAGATAAGTCAAAACTTTTTGTGTGATTATTGATCTGACTTAGAAGTCATCACAATTCTCTAACTT
This sequence comes from Sminthopsis crassicaudata, assembly GCF_048593235.1. Taxonomy (NCBI): domain Eukaryota; kingdom Metazoa; phylum Chordata; class Mammalia; order Dasyuromorphia; family Dasyuridae; genus Sminthopsis; species Sminthopsis crassicaudata. Next base: position 298,747,393 of record NC_133618.1, read on the forward strand.
TTGATGAAATTGATCCAGTGTGAAAATATTAGAAATGTGAAAACAGGTAAATAAAGGAATTATAATTCAGAAGCAATCTTTAGTAGAAATTGATTCTAAGCAGGATCTCCTTCCACACATTTCTTAGGCAATCTAATACATAAAACTTCATTGATGTAAGTATTTCCTCCAACTATTCTGGTTACAATGATCAAATGCCCATAGATTCTGTGCAAATCTTAATTACATTCTGTTATCCATGTCTTTTTTTCCTGGGGATATTGCTTACTTTCCCTTTATATCATGAACTGACCCTCGGGCCTGAAAGATGCCCAATATTCAAGCTTTAATAGTTTAAAATTGCTTTTAAAATTTGAGATATTTTATTCAGTTTTATTCTATTTGTAGATATTCATTTCTCCCTTTTTATGGCTAGTACCAAGAAATGTAATTTTGATTTTATAGAAGTTATTTTTAGTAGATGTCTATATTGAACTAAGATTTTTTTTCTTCTGAAAAGTGAAAATGCAAGTGCTTTTTTCTTTGATGGGTCATTAAATAATACTCTTGTGTATTGAGAAAAGCTTTATGTACATTTTATTCAGTCCATTCTTATGTTCTATTAATCACATGGGAGAGATCCCAGAGAGAATTACCTAGAAAGGAGAGAAGATCCCCCTCCTCTTACTTTTGTTGTGTTAATTGCATCAGAAAAACCTCCTCAATTTCAATTAGGAAATTAAAAGAAAATAAAAGAGTAAAAACTAAGGAAGGAAAAACATAGAGGAGAGAGGGAAAGAAATAGGAAAATAGAGCCAGAGGTAGAGTGGGTCAGAATGAGAGATAAAGTGAAAGGGAGGGGAAAAGGGACAAAGTCAGACAGAGACAAAAATCAGTGGAGAAAGAGAAAGTAGGTGTTAGTATTTTTCCCATTATACAAAAGAGGAAACTTATTCTTAGAGCTATTTAGTGATTAATTTGAGGTCACACAATTACTAAGCATTTGAAGCAGGATTTGAACTGAGGCTTTCTTTGTCCAAAGTCTCACTCTGCCACCTAGTTGCCAAGTTAATAGTAAAGCAAAGATTGGAATACTGAAGGCTCTTTTTGATGTACCAAAAGCCTATCTTTTTGCACCTGTAGGAAAATTTCACAGAAAATTTAACTGTTTTATTGATCATGAAAATGGCACCCACACTAAGATTTGATCTTCTGACTATAATTCCATTATTCTTGCTGTTAGCTATCCATCTATATCATGTCACTTCAGTTATATGCAGTGCTATGCTTGGAAATTATTCAAAATTTCTGCAGGATTCTTTCACACTGTGTTTAACAGTGTTAGTAACAGGTATGTCATTAACATCTGCCAACATTTTCATGTATTACTCACTGTTTGTTTAAATTGTTATACCATCTGTCTACTTGGCCATTATTTACATTTACTAACTCTTACTGGCAATATGGCATCTATCCTTTACATATAGATATTTTAATAGGAAGAGTATTCATGGTTATTTGAAAATTTTCCCTTACTTATGAATTTAAATAAATCATGTCAATTCCTGTCTCTATCCACAGCATTGACTATAACTACATGTTTCTTTGGAAAATAAACTCATCAGGGAACTAGGTAAAATTTATGCTACATTAAATTTGGGGGTTTCATTTAAAATTTACTTCCTTTGAATTTACTTTATTTCATATCTGGTAAAATCTATTTTAATCCAAATTAATGTTTACAATAAATGTATTTTTTGTTTGTAGGTTGTCCATTTTTTGCTGTTGTAAAAACAAAAATACAATAATAATAGTCACAACAGGACAAAAAAAGGTAAATAGTGAAATGCATTTAGGAAGATCTCCAGCAAAATCTCTTGACTAAAGAAAAGATTCTTGTTCATACTGAAGTTCCCCAAATCTTCTCTTCAAATGAGGTGGGTTAGTGTAATAAACAGCATCTTCTAAAAATAAAAGCATGGTATAATTCTCCAAATGTAGTTTGGCCTCCTTTTTATTATTTTTGAACTCAATTCATTCAAGATATTGTTGGCCTAATTTGGTATTCTGAGTTTTAAAATCTAATAATCCAATTTCCACCAGCCATTCTATTAAATACCTGGAAATAGCTATCATTTGTAGATATCCACACACCAAAGAATCATTTTGTTCCTTACATTGAACATCCTAAAGGTCTTTCAACTGATTTTTTTAATGAAATTGTTTCAGCCCCTTCTCACCATTCTGTCCATTTATATGGGTGATCTTTAGCTGGTAAATGTTCTTCCAAATATTTATTTGCCAGAACTGAATATATTATATTCAGTGTGGCATAAATACATCAGTGTACATTACTACACTCTTTTCCCCCCTCTAGTTACTGTTTCTGATGATGCAGCCTAGGATTGTATTAGATTAATTTTCATAACTGCTTTTTGCTGATTATGGGATTCAAAATTATATAGAAATAGAGGAGTTGCAATTATAAATAAATAGATTATAGGAAGATAAATACTAGCTATAAACTGATCACAATGATGTTCTGATGATAGAAGTGGCATAAAAATCCTTATCAAAAGCATGTATGCCTAGAAAAAAATAAATATTTTTTTTTATCTATCAAGAATGAAAACATAGTAATGATAATGGTGAAGAAGGCCAACATTTATATAGCACTGTAAGTATGCAAAACATTTTATAAATAGTATCTTAATGCAACCTCAAAATAACCCTAGATACAGGTTTTTTTATCCCCAATTTACAGATTGTCCTTTGTCCTTCATCTTTGAAGAGGTCCAATGGCATTGTGGGGTGACAGCTTGGCTTATATGTAAATTGGACTTAAGTGAGGCAGAGTTGAATAAAGTCATCAGCCTTACTCTCTCCTCCAGAGTCATAAAAGTCTAGTGACAAGATAATTGTCAGAACAACAGTCAATGGTCCAGGATGCAGTGGATGACCCAGTTGTGACAGTTGATCAAATTTTCAGCACTCCGCAATGCTTACTTCAGCTGCCTTCATGGATAATGGAATAAACTTATCATCTTACCATTCTGTCTGGAAGGAAGTCTTCACATGCTTGGTACAGATGTACTCCTGATTTATCAATGGGTTTGAGTTCTGTTGGTTTAGCTGTGATATAGCTTCTTGGAGCCACAGGTGAGGTTTGGGTAGCTAGTTAGATGCCAAAGATATCAACCTGGAAAAACCCTTAGCAAGCCCTTGCTTCAGAGCTGCTAGTCCTTCCTTAGTATCCTATAGAGATAAAGAAATCGAGACAGATGGCAGTTCAGAAATTTCCCCACTGAGACAAAATTCAAAATCAGATGACCATATTATGCAAAAATTAACAATTAAACCATTACCATTTAAAATATTAAAATGAGTTGAAGAACTGTGATACACCCCAAATCAAAAGATTATTGGTAAGAGTGAATGTCTCTAAGATTAATAAAAAAAAAAAATCTTCCCCTTCACCTGAATTGTGTTATTTAGGAAGCAAATGTTAATATAATACAAGTGAAATGTTTATAAATTTTAATGATTCAGATAAAATTAAGCTAAAAGAAAGAGGCAATACTCCACCAATATTTTCAAAGTCCCATGAAATAGAACAATGGCCTAACTTTTTATTTAATGAAATTTAATATTAATAAATGAAAAGTCCTTCATTTAGATTAAAAAAATGCTATCCATATCATAGTATTTTCACTTTTTTTTCTTATTTTGTTTTCTTTTTTCTTTCTTGTATTTTTTCTTTTCTCCCCTTTTGGTTTGATTTTTTTTTTTTTGCACAACATGACAAAATTGGGAATATATTTAAAAGGATTGAACATGCTTAATCTATATGATTGCTTGCTGCCTGTGGGAGGGGAATGATGGGGGAGGGAGAGACAATATGTTGAAACACAAAGTCTTACAAAAATGAATGTTATTTTAAAGAATAAGATATTATTAACAAAATAAAAAAATACTTCTTAAAAATAAAATGCATAAGGACATGATGGGAAACATACAGCAAAATGGGGAACAACAGTTAATATGGAAAAGACATTGAGATTTTAATTAAGTTAAAAATATGAAATAGCAAAATGCAAAATGCTTTTGTATCCAAAAACAACAACAAAAACAACTAATCTAATACAATCCTAGGCTGTATCATCAGAAACAGTAACTAGAGGGGGGAAAAGAGTATAGTAATGTACACTGATATATTTATGCCACATCGAATATAATATATTCAGTTCTGGTAAATAAATATTTGGAAGAACATTTACCAGCTAAAGGATCACCCATATAAATTGACAGAATGGTGAGAAGGGGCTGAAACAATTTCATTTTAAAAAAAATCAGTTGAAAGACCTTTAGGATGTTCAATGTAAGGAACAAAATGATTCTTTGGTATGTGGATGTCTAAAGATGATAGCTATTTCCAGGTATTTAATAGAATGGCTGGTGGAAATTGGATTATTAGATTTTATTTTATTTTAGAACAATAGATAGAAATACCTTGGGGAAATTTTTAAACTCAGTGTTCAAGAAAAACATAAATACAAACATACATATTAACACTTTTTTTAATTGATTGATTTATATACTGGACTCATGTCCACTTATTTTTTTTATTGAACTATACCATGTATGATGTCAGATCTGAACTCAGAGTTTTCTGATTCTAGTATTAGCACTCTGTCTACTACTGTCTCATTTCCAGAATCAAACAATCTTATAAAGCAGAAGTCATCAAAAACATTGGTATAAACTAGACACCGTCATCTAAAACTATGGACCTAAATAAAAAGTGCTTAACAAAATAGAAAACAAGTCAGTTAAAAAGAAACTCCCTAGTTGATTTTAAAAAAAAAATTCCCTGCATATTTGAAAATAGTCTGAAAGAAATTAAGAATAAAAAATGCTTCACAGAGTATTCCACAATACATTCTAAATAGGTAAGTGACAGAAATAATAAAGATATTACCACAAAAATATTAGAGGAGAAGCAGATCATATACTTCTTACAGCTATAGGGAACAGAAGAGAAAAAAGCAGCATTTATTAACCACCTACTATATATCAGGGTGAGAGATGTGTCCTTAACTGAAGGATAAATGCAATTACAAAAGTAAAAGTGCATGACCGATTATAAGAAACTGAAAAGCTTTTGAAGAAACAAGAATAATAAGAAAGGAAGTAGACAAATGGTAAAGGAAAAAAAAAAAACACTACATTTTTTTTTCCTTCTAAGGAAAGTTTGATATATAACATCTAAAAAACATTAACATTATATGTCTAGCTAAATAGAAAGCTAGACAGATAAATATTGTATATTTATGTGTATGTGCATGCATATATTTTTACTCATTTTTATTATGAAAAGAATTGACTAGATGGTCTCTCAAGTCCAGACTTACTCTAAGTCTATAATCCAACGACTTGAAATTACAAATGCAAAGTTGGGTTAGCAAGCTTGAAGATGAACAAGAAGAATTAAAGAATTCTGTGACACTAACATAGGATATTGAGGAAATAAAGAGGTAAAACTAAAAACAAAGTTTAAATTTACAGAATTTTTTGGCTTTTTTGCTCCAGAATAGTAGGGATTTTCTTTAAATATATATATATACAAATCTAAAATGCTCAAGCATTATTTTTCTGAATCTTTTCACAGATAGTGAGAAATAAATAACATTTTAGTTTGCATGAGTATCACTCTACCAAGAAAGGAATACTTGTAACACTGAATATTCTACTTCCTTTTGCTGAATGCTTGCTTCTGTGTTATATTAAGGTAAAGTAATTTCAAAGTATTTCTAGCTATATACTATTATATAGAATATTGATTCTATTTGATTTACATGATACAATAGTATAGCAAAGTCTCTTGTTTAAAAGTAAAAGTATATTCAATATTTGGTGACAATAGAATAGAGCTATTGTAAGCCAAAATTGAATCATTATTTATATATTCTTAAAAGATCATTGAAGCTTAATCAAATTCAAATGATAGATGTAAGTCATTGAAATCATTTGTTTTCTTACTATGAAATTGCTTTCGTTTGGAATCAAAGATACACGGAATAAAGCAAGAAGCAGTTTATTCCAACAGTTCTATATAAGATAAAAACAAACTTTAAGGTATCATGTAACGTTAGATCAAAAACCAATAATGATTTTAATGATAGAAATATATATGCTTTCCAGTGAGGCTGAAATTAGAAGCAAATTGCATCATTTTCATATCTTTGTGACAGAGCTCTGAAATAAAATTTTTAAAATATTCCAATAATTTTGAAAAACTGCCCTTTGATTGACTTCATATTTTAAAGCTTTTAATGTCATATTAAAATGACAAAAATAAGGGATCTTCATGCTCAACTCTCTTTATTACAAGCACAAACTCTTTAGAAATCAAGGTGGCTGTAATCAACCACAGAATACTGAAATGTCCTAGGAAAAATATCATTGACAAAGATCTGACATTTGAAATTATGTACTCATTTCCACAGCATCTATATTTTTACAATCACAAATTTATTCAATTTTGTCTCTTTATTCACTTTATTGTATTTTGATATTTACCTGAAAATGAACATGATCTACTTAATTTACTTGCCCAAAATATGATAAATTTGATATCCATTGACATAGAGGCAAACAAAAGCAATATATTATACTTTTACAGTTTTTCTAATTTAGAATATATAGCTTAGAAAGTTTTAGTGTTCTGTGTTATGCTTTCATGCTATGAAAGTTAAAGTTTCTTTTAATAGATGCAAAAATATCACTAAAGTAGGCAATGTAGGAGATTGAAATCTATAAAGCCAGGTAATGCTTCATTTTCCACAGGTCTCTTGTTAAGGAGAGGGCATCTTTCAAAAAAAGAGCATTTTCTATAATGTAGTTAACCTTTAAATGGAAAATGGAAAAAATAATCTAATCTATCCAAAGAGAAATCTTCACACACACACACACACACACACACACACACACACACACACACACACACACACACATATACACACACAATAATCTAAATTTTAAAAATTTATCAGATATGAGCATCTTATTTCAAAATACTCTTCTCAAACTCCTTATTGACACTCCATGGTTAGAACAACTGATTGAGGTACAGCTTAGAGTACTTACTTTAAATTCACCCCAGTATCTCAAGACCTTAAGATCCATCTGGAAATATCATGAAGATGATGGCCCTCCTGAGATTTTTTAGCACTTCAATTTCAAATCCTAGCTGGAAACTCCATAAGTAAAATATTTTGTGGTATTTTAGGATTTCCTTTACAGAATCAAATATAATGGAGGAGAAGAAAAGCATGTCTATATTTCTTAAAGTCTTAGAAAAAGTTTAGGTTTCACACTTGCTCTTTTTAAAGGGGAAGGTCAGATGGGAAATAATAAAGGATAATTGGAAATTATGCCCCTCCCCACTCTTTAAATTGCATTATTTATTTCTAATGGGGATTTAGAATGTTGATAACATGGCCTTTTCTCAAATGATTACCTCGCCATAATTTTTTTTAATATATATAGCTAAACATATGTCTCCATGGCATGAAACAGCAAAGTAAAGGAGTGAACTAGTGCATGCAGCAATATGTTTTCTTAAGAAAATCATATCCACCTGATGAAATACTGGTTCAAGAATATTGCAACTCAAGAATATGTTCTGTTACATGAAAGGTACATAAGCACCTAAAACAATCAACTAGTACCTATTAAGACATTAAAATAGAACTGCCATTCTGATGGAAGTGGATATCTTCAACATAAAGAAGATCCAACTCACTTCCAGTTGATCAATGATGGACAGAAACAACTACACCCAGAGAAGGAACACTGGGAAGTGAATGTAAATTGTTAGCACTACTGTCTATCTAGCAAGGTTACTTACACCTTTGGAATCTAATACTTAATGTGCAATAAGAAAATGGTATTTACACACGTATATTGTATCTATGTTATACTGTAACATATGTAAAATGTATGGGATTGCCTGTCATCGGGGGGAGGGAATGGAGGGGGGGGGGATAATTTGGAAAAATAATACAAGGGATAATGTTATAAAAAAAAGTTACTCATGGATATATACTGTCAAAAAAATTATAATTATAAAACAAAAAAAATAGAACTGCCATCTCAATGCTTATCAATTTTTAATAAAATCATCATCTTGATTTAGTTCATATTTTCTGTTCTATTTAGCTAAACTGTAATAATGCCACAAATATTTATCAAATGTTACTATGTATAGTACTAGGTATGGTTATTATCAAAGAACTGACATTTTGGAAGGAAACTTGATAAGCATTTTGACTAATATTTCTTCAAATAAAAATTCTTTCCATAAAACACTTTGTTAGAAGACCCTATTTCCCTCGATCAGTCTAAATAGATTTTGTCCTTAAAGTCCTAATTCAATACCTTCTTTAATCTAGTTCATTGATTTTGTTGATGCAAAAGATTTTAAATTTTCTAGCAATTAAAATTATCTATTTTAAAATATTTTATTACCGCCTATGTACTCTATTTGTTATCCAAAGTATATTCCATAATATTTAATTAAAACAAAAAAAACCTTCAGAGAAAGTCTTTACCCATCATAGAAGCCATGTCTCTTGTAATCCCTGAGAAGTTCCAGCACATTTTGAGAATGTTCAATACCAACAATGACGGCTGGGGGAAAATAGCTTTTGCCATCATAACCATTAAGGGTGTGGGTCAAAGATATGCTCATGTAATACTGATGAAAGTAGACATTGTCTTAACCAAGAGGGCTGGTGAGCTCAGGGAAGATGAGATAAAGCAAGTGATCACCATCAAGCAGAATCTTTGGCAAGATTCCAGACTGGTTCCTTAAGAGACAGAAGGATGTAAAGGATAGAAAATACAGATAGGTTCTGGCCAACAGTCTGGAAAATAAGCTGTTTGAAAATTTGTTGCAGCTGAAGAAAGTTCGGGCACATTGTGAGCCTTGACACTTCTGGGATCTCTATGTCTGAGACTAGTACACCAGAACTAATGGCTGTAGGAGGCGCACTGTGAGTATATCCAAGAAGAAGCAAGCATCTTAACTGGCCTTGCCTATTAATAAATAATTCATATTTTTAAAGTGTTATTTTATATGTTTAGGCTACTACTTCATTTAATGCCATTGTGTTTTATTATGTGTGATATTGATGTATACCTAATTTCTGCCAAAATTTGTCTATTATTCCATTCAGTTCCTGTTAAAAATTTGTATTCCTTCTCCTAATAGATTACATTCTTGGATTTATATAGTAATTAATTTCATTATTTGTGCTTTCCTTGTATTTCTTTATTTTTTCTTTTATTTACATTATTTGTAGTACTTAAAAATACAGTAATCATACTTTTCCAGGTATGTTTCAAATGCATATCTTTTATTGACTACCTCCTTTTATTGATTATTTTTCTCAGATTCACAAGTTATGTCACTGTAGTTGTATCTTGAGCTCCTTTGATTAATATATTATTCCATTCCCTTCTGTAGTCTCTGATGGATCCAGAATGGTCTGATACTATTTGTATTTTCCTGTTCCTTTATGTTTAAAAAGAAAAAAAAAAAAAACTCCCAGTTGCTTGAAGAATGTTATTTGTCATTGAAATTGTTAAATTATGACTTTGTGTGTCTAAGAGTTTCAAGCATAATTTTGTTTGTTTTGCTGTTTGCTTCTATTGTTTTTTGCATTATGGTATTCATATTATTATTATTATTATTATTATTATTATTATTATTATTATTATTATTACTTTTCATGTTCTTGGAGACATATATATATATATATTGTCCCTCCACAGCCTTTCTTTAAAAATCAAGTTTTTGCTTAAATAGAGACCATGTGTACTTTTAACATTAATGTTTTTTGCTTCTCTTCTTCCAGATTGTCTTTCATTTTAATGTGCATTCCCCCCCCCAGATTACTCTTCCTTCTTTCACACCTTTGAAGATACTGATGTGGATTTACATTTTTCTATTCTGCTAAGTATTTCTGCTGTCCAGGCAATACATTCAAAATTCTTCTCTTAGAGTTCTTATTTGTCTCTTGAATCACACCTTGCTCTTGTTCAATGTGGTCTTGGTAACCCTCTTCTATAAGGATCTGTATTTCTTCCTCTATATCAGTTCAGTTTCTTTGCCTTGCAACAGTTATTTAGAAATGTTGGCAATCTTTTAGAAATCTTGTGATCCTTTATTTCTAATTTTAGTATTTTCCCAGATCATCTTTTTGTGTATATTTTTGTGTTTTCTTCTTTCAAGTACTTTTTTGTGAGAAAATGTATTTATTTATTTAATTTTTAATATTTATATTTAAAACAATTCTTGCATTTGTTTTAAAAATTTGGAATTCCATATTTTCTCCCTTCCTCTCCACCACATTTTAGAAGGAGCATGTATAATTATACAAAGCATATTCATAAAGGCCATATTGTGAAAACAACAACAAAAACACAAGAAAAATAAAGTCCAAAATGAACAAACAAAAACAAAACAAAAACAAACAACAGCAACAAAAACAAAGCGAGTATGTTTTAATCAGTATTCAGATACAATTAGTTCTTTCTCTGGGTATGAATCGTATTTTTCATTATAAGTCCTTCAAAGTTGTCATGGATCATTGTATTGCTGAAACTTGTAATGTTCTTGTTGGTTTTCTGGAGATCTCTGGACTAGCCTTCATTTCAGTAGAGTAATCATCAGGAGAAGCTTTCTTAAAGGCCTTCTGGAGTCTTGGTTTCAATGGAGAAATGAAGGAGGAGAGCCCTACCACCAAGGTGGTGTGAGATGGGATGAATGAATCTCTCTGAGTCCAAGGACTTGTGCTTCAGCCTCCAGCCATCACAAAGGCAGACTATAGAATGAATCTGTCTATCAGTCCCTGCTGTCTGTTATATACTCTATTAAAATTATTATAGTACTATATTAAGTATTAAGTACATGTACTGAACTAGAGAACTATTAATCATGCTAAACTAGATAACCATTGTCTCATCAATTCCACTGATTTAACACATTGTAAAAATCCTTGCTTCAGAGTTCTGGCCCATAACAGAAAATAACAGTCTTTCTCAGCTGAAAACTCACAATGTTGCTATTATTTTTTATACAATACATTTCACTCTACTTGTGTTCATGAAGGACTCTCCAGATTTTTCATAGAGCATTCTGTTTATCATTTCCCTTACAGCAATAATATTCCATCATCATCATATATCAAAATTTATTCAACCACTTCCTAGTTGATAGGCACTCCAATTTCCAATTCTTAGCTCTGAAAAGAAATCTGCTATAAATATTTTTTGTATCTATAAGTCTTCTTTTCTTTTTTTAGGTGCATGCCTAACTGTGGTATTGGTAGGTCAAAGAATATGCATGATTTTCTAGACCTTCAGGCATAGCTGATTTTTTTGGATCATTTATCAATTGTGGAATGGCTCTTTTTTTTTTTTTTTTTTTTTTGATTCAGTTCCCTATTCATTTAAGAAAGGAGGACTTCCTTATTAAAGAGAAACTTGCTTCAAAATTATTTTTACAGTTACTATTGTTAACTGTATTTTCCATCTGTTTATTCTATTCTCTCTCCCCTTTCACCCTATCTCTTTCCAAAAATATTTTGCTATTGAATATAACCTGCCCCAATATACTCCTCTTTTCTTTCAACTTCCTCCCTTTCCATATACCCATTTCCCTTCTACAGGGTAAGATAGATTTCTATATCTCTAATGAGTTTATATTTTATATCCTCTTTGAATCAATTCTGATGAGAGTAAGATTCATTAATTCCCCTTCCCTTCCTCTTGTCCCCTTCCATTTTAAAAGCTTTTTCTTGCTTCTTTTATGATAATTTCTGCCATTTCACCTCTCATTTACCCATTTTCCCAATACATTCCTCGCTCACCCCTTAATTTTAGTTTTTTTAGTAATTATTCCTTTATATTCAATTCACTCCAGGCCCTCTATCTGCATACTCCTTCTAACTATCATAATAATGAAAAAGTTCTTGATGCTGAGTGAAATGAGCAGGACCAGGAGATCATTATATACTTCAACAACAATACTGTATGATGATCAATTTTGATGGATGTGGCCATTTTCAACAATGAGATGAACCAAATCAGTTCCAAAAGAGCAGTAATGAATGAACTGAACCAGCTACACCCAGAGAAAGAACTCTGGGAAATGACTGAACCACTACATAGAATTCCCAATTCCTCTAATTTTGTCCGCCTGCATTTTTTATTTCCTTCACAGGCTAATTGTACACTATTTCAAAGCCCGACTCTTTTTGTACAGCAAAATAAATGTATGGACATGTAGACATATATTGTATTTAACTTATATTTTAACATATTTAACATGTATTGGTCAACCTGCCATCTGGGATCAGGGGTGGGGGAAAGGAGGGGAAAAGTTGGAACAAAAGGTTTTGCAATTGTCAATGCTGAAAAATTACCCATGCATACATCTTGAAAATAAAAAGCTATAATAAAAAAAGAAAATATTCTAAAGAATTGCAAATATCATCCTTCCATTTGGAAATATAAATGGATAAACCTTATTAATTCCATCATGATATCCTTTTACTATTTACCTCCTTATGCTTCTCCTGAGTCCTATATTTGAAAATCAAAATTTCTTTTCAGCTTTAGCCTTTTCATTATGAAAGGTCTCTATTTCACCTTTTCCCCTAAAGGAAACTATTTTTAGTTCTGCTGGGTAGGTGATTCTTGATTGTGGTCCTAGTGCTATTGTTCTCCAGAATATCATATTTTTAGTCTCTGATTTTTTTAAAGTAAACAGTGTTAAATTTTGTGTTATTCTGATTATGGCTCCACTATACTTGAATTGTTTCATTCTGGATGCTTGCAATAGTTTTCCTTTACTTGGAAGTTCCAAATTTAGCTATAATACTCCAGGGAGATTTCATCTTGGAATGTCTTTTATGAAGTGATTGGTGAGTTCTTTCAATTTCTATTTTATCCTCTAGTTCTAGAATATAAGTATACATAGAATATATATAATATATAGTTTTCTTTGATAATTTCTGGAAAGATGATGTTAATTTGATAATAATTTCAGAGAGACCAATAATTTTTAAATTATCTCTCCTATCTTTTCCAGGTCATTTGTTTTTGCAATGAAATATTTCACATTGTTTTTCTTTTTTAAAATTATTCTTTTGGTTTTCTTTCATTGTTTCTTGTTTTCCCATAAATTTATTAGCTTACATATACTCAATTCTAGTTTCTAAGGAATTATTTTCCTCTGTGAGCTTTTGTACTTTCTTTCCCATTTGCCTAATTTTGCTTTTTAAGGCATTCTTCTCCTCATTGGCTTTTTGTATTTTCTTTTGTAGACTCTTAATTCTCTTCCCAATTTTTCCTCTATCTGTTTTACTTGATTTTTAAAAAAATCTCTTTTTTAACTCTTTTATAGCCTGAAATTCTTTTTCTTGGAGATTTTGGATATAGGACTTTGATTTTCTTCTGAATGTATGTTTTGATCTTCTTTATCACCACAATAACTTTCTATGGTCAGAATCTTTTTCTGTTCATTTTTCCATTCTGTTATTCAGCTTTTCACTCTTTATTGAAGTAGGGCTCTGTTGCAAGGGATGCACTGTCCCAAGCTGTTTTCAGCGATCCTTCTAGGAACCAGAGACTGGGCTGTGCTTGCATGGCCTATTGAGGAACTGGGCTGGACTCCCCTTTGGTGCTACAGAACTTTTTTTTGCTGAGTTCTAAGTTGTCTTCAGCTGGAAAATGTTCCACTCTGTTTTTTTCTGAATTTTTATGCTCTAAAATTTATTAGAATCATTATTTTAAAAAAAAATTGGAGAGCTAGGTGAGTGCTTCACTTTTCCTGCACCATCTTGTCTCTGCCTCTTCATTCAAGTGATTTTATAATATGATTTTATAATATCTCCCCTCACCCCTTTTGTAGTGAATATTCTCTGTCCAAATATGCCAGCTTTAAGTGGCCTAACTTAGGTTTTTGGCAGTAACCTGAGAAGTGTGGAATGTCTCTTCTTTAATGTTATCCGTCTTGGAGACTGAATGTAAATCAACTCCTTCTCTGTTCACTTTTTTCCTGTTTTCTTCTGTTTTTATTTTTTTCTAGTGGTTTTTTTCTTTATTCTGATTTTTTTCTCTCCCAACATGATTCATAAAGAAATATGTATTAAAAGAATCAATGTACATGTATCACCAGAAAAAAGAAAACAATAAAGAAAGGGAGGGAAAGTGTTAACCATCTGAGTCCCTACCAATTTTGTTCTTCCTTCTCCCTCATTTCAGCTCCCATACCACTACCAGGTTCAGAAATCAGTTACTATCACAATTCCTTTTATCCATTTGATATCAATTAGATATCAGGCAAGGAAACAGGGTTAAATGACTTGCCCAGAATCACAGTTAGAAAGTTTATAGGTATACAGAATTCAGACTCCAATTGGGTGGGTCCTAGCCTAACCTAGTTAAAGAGCAGCTATGACCACTAGACATTTAATTTGATAACATCCCCTAATTATAATTGTCCAGGAACAGGCTTCTCTGTAATTTAGTGTAAATTTACAATAAGGCCTAGAAAATCTTTGTAGAAGCCTCACAGAGCAACTCTTATGTAGGTGAGTTGCTCAGCCAGATTCCTAGCACTTATTTCTCTCCAGTGCTTACCTTTAGATAACTAGGGGTAGATTTCTCTTGAGTCAATAGCTGATTCTTTGTTTAGTTACCAGTGGTCTTTTCCATCAAAGCTGTTTTTGCCTTGAAATAATTATTTTTTCTTCATAGATGTTTGTTTCTATTTTGCTTCATTTACTCTGGTCCTTTAAAGTTTTGTTATTATTATTATAAATTTGAATTATTATTAATTATATTATTAATATAATTATTATTAATTTGAAAACTTTTGAATTTCCCATGATATATCACTACCAAATCCTATGACTCATGGCAGGAGGAAGTGGGAGAATTCCCTTCTTCCACCTTCCAAAAAATGCACTGGGTTTCCAATGTAATTCTCTAAGTTTTTAGCTGTTTAAAGCCCCTAGAGTTATAGCTAATTTGTTGCTCAGAGAATAGGGTAATTTCTTCAGTCTCATCATAGAAAGGAGCTCATGCTTCATAAAGACGTACTACAAGTGACAATCCTTTTTCAGTTCATGTAAAACCTTGTTACCATGTTAAAACTTCATCAGCTGTGATTAAATATTTTTCCAACATCTGTTGAACTTAGAAATGGGTTGCACACTCTTATATAAGGGAATATATGGGTTTTAGGGGTGAAGCCAAGATAATGGAGTAAAAGTCCAGAAGCTGCTCCAGCTCTCATAGTTTCCCTGGGAAATCACATGAAACCAAGCTTCTGAACAGACTCTGATGGAAGGAAACCCCTCTTTCTCTCTCAATCCTCTTTAATTTGACAGTTGGTTTATTCATTTCTGAAGTTTAGATTAAAAACTAAAGCATCATATTTCCATAACTATCAATATTCGCAGGACATTTAAAATATTTAAATAAGGAGATTTTCATAACTCTAGACAGGAATATATTCCTAGATGAAATTAAAAAACTTAGTGAATACTTTAAATGATTGTCTTTGGAATTGTTGTCATTATAAGATATCTTCATTGTACTTTAGGAACATACTTTTTTCTTCAAAAAAGATAATTTGCTAATGTCCAAAATTTTTCTGCCTTTATAAGTTCTGAATCATTATCTGATCTGCCCTCCACACAGACATTAATTGATAGTAAAGCTGTAATGTAACTATTTTATGAAATATACTTTCAGATACTTTAGAAAAAATGATAAAGCTTTAAGAAGTTAGAGTACTTTAGACTGTTTCAATAATAACAAAAATAAATCAGCCATAACTTCAAGCAGTATTTTTCCTATTTTTATTGATTAGAAGAGTTAAATATGGAGAAACTATCTTTAACATGAGCAGGATATTGTCTCCATTTTATATAACATTAATGACTAAAACATAAAAAGAAAAAAGACAAAGCAGCAAGAAATTGATCTTTCATTGAAAACATTACAAATAAAGAGTAGATGATCATTGAGTAACATTTCCTATCTCCTTTTGTGTATTACTCTATGAATATATGTATGTATATTGTTTTTTGGAACAAATCATGTAAATTTACCCGTTTTCATTTCTCCCAACCTCCCTAGGCCAGAGTTATCATTCAGATAAAATCACCTTTTTTCTGGTAAACCATATTATATCCATGGCAGTTCACTTCAAAATGCACCATGTAACATTATGATAAATTCACATCAGACTCTAGAAAAGCTGATAATATATGTCTGCTTAGAATAGAGGCTTTCATGGAATGAGTATATCCTTTCTATGGAGTTAAACAAATAATTATATCTGAGTTATCAGTGAAAATTTTCAAATTTTTATCTGCATAAGGAGCCGAGTATGTTGCAAATGTTGTCAGTCCCTATGCTTCTATTTAAAAAAAAAATATGAGCAATGCCCAACAAAGAACAACTTTTATATGACATAGGACTTCTAAAGGTTTCTGGTGAATGCTGTATTTTGCCATCACATTTTGATCAAAATGAAACATGTTCAGGGTAGAGCCCAGATGGCAGAAAGAAGCAAAGACATTTCTGGAGTTCTCCCTAGTTTCCCTCAAAAACAATGCTAAATCAAGGCTCTAAACAGAATCCACAAAAAAGATGAAATGAAACACTTTTCCTATTTAAAATAACATAGAAGGACTTCAGGAAAAGTTTGTCTCACTTGGATAAAAGGGGAGCACAGTACAATCCAGACTGTATCCAGGTAAGCCAGCAGAAGGTTTTTAGTCAGAGCATGATTCAGCAACCAAGGCCCTGTGGTGCTAATTCAGCAGGCTAGGGGAACAGTGGCCATGCTAGGAGACTTGAAGACCACATACAGAATATGGATTGCAAGCCCTGACCATCAGCACAACGGGCTAGGCTAGGCCCAGTCACCATAGCACAGAGGCCTTTGCTTTGGGGAAGAAACAGAAAAGAGCACTGATTATAGAAAGCTACTATAGAAACAGAAATTAAAAACACAAACTCAAAAGAGGACAATACCATCAAAATAACTAGGGGAATATGAATCACAAGCCCAAAACTTCCTTTTGGAAGAGATGAAAAAAAGATTTAAAAAAAAAAAAAAAAGTAAGAGGGAGGTAAAGCTAAGATAACAGAGTAAAAGTAGAAACTTGCCCAAACTCTCCCCCAAACCTCTCCAAATACTTTTTTTAATTATATTTTTTCTAGTTATACATGTACATTCATTTTTAAACACTTCCTTATGAATCAGAACAAAATTAAAAAAAAAAAACATACAAGGAAAAAAAAAACAGAAGAAAAAGAAAAAAATAATTACACAAAGCATGTGTTCATTTATGTAGAGGGCTGCAGATAGAGGGGGGAACCTGCTGACAATGTCTGGTTTGGCTTTCCATCTCCCCTAAAATCTTTCACCCTTCCTGAGAAGTAAAGGAAGCATGACCACCTGTGTTCTATTTGAAGCAAGGGATGCTTATAGTAAAGAGGCATTTACATTCATAGCAGGGTGCTTATAGTTAACACT
Organism: Sminthopsis crassicaudata; assembly: GCF_048593235.1. NCBI lineage: Eukaryota > Metazoa > Chordata > Mammalia > Dasyuromorphia > Dasyuridae > Sminthopsis > Sminthopsis crassicaudata. The sequence goes on from NC_133618.1 coordinate 298,764,998, forward strand.
TGTACAGTTTGCTGTGGTGATGTGGTGATGTAATATTTCTAATGTTGGCTCAGTGTGCTGTAGGGATGTGATTGTACTAAGGTATTAGGGGCTGAGAAGACTTGAAATAAGAAGACTCTACCTTTGACCAACCAGCCTTGTGGGTCTTCTGCCTTCATCATTCCTCCATTATAACCAAGGACTCAGGCTAGTCCCTAGATCCTCCAGAGAGCTAATGCAGTAGGGCACACTAGACATTGACATTCAATCTCCATATTTCCCTCTCTGGATGCAGATGGCATGTTCCAACCAAAGTCTTTTGGGGTTGCTTTAAATCACTTAACCACTGAGAAGAACCTAGTCTTTTATAGTTGATCAGCACACAATCTTGCTGTTAATGTATAAATTGTATTCCTGGTTCTGCTTATTTTGCTCAGTATCAGTTCCTGTAAATCTTTCCAGGCCTTTCTAAAGTAAGCATGATTATCATTTTTATGGAACAATATTTCATTATTTTCATATGGCATTACTCATTCAGCAACTCCATAATTGGTGTGCATCCAGTAATTTTCCAATTTTTTTTGCCATCTTAAAAAGAGTTGCTCCAAATATTTTTGCACATGTGGGTCCTTTTTCCTCCTTTATGATTTTCTCGGGATACAAATCCAATGGTGAGACTGCTGCATCAAAAGGTATGCACAGTTGATAGCCCTTTAGGAATAGTTTCAAATTGCTCTCCAGAATGGTTGGATCATTTCACAACTCCACCAACAACATATTAATGTCCCATTTTTTCCACATCCTCTCAAACTTTTGTCATTATTGTTTCCTGTCATCTTAAGCCAATCTGAGAGATGTGAGGTGGTACCTCGGAGTTGTTTTAATTTGCATTTCTCTAATCAAATGATTTAGAACATTTTTTCATATGACTATAGATAGCTTTAATTTCCTCATCTGAAATCACTAATCATTAATCAATCATTAATGATCATTTAATCATTAACCAATTGGAGAATGACATATTCTTATGAATTTGACACATTCATTTGGGAGAACTAAAGGTCAAGAATTTCAAGGGAATTAATGAAAAAATGTAAACAAAAGTAGTTTAGCTGTACCAGACTTAAACCCGTTAAAAAGAAGCAGTGATCAAAACCATTTAGTACTGCCTAAGAAATAGAATGATTGATCGCTGGAATAGGTTAGAGTCAGAATATGCAATAGTCAATGATTATAGTAATCTAGTGTTTGATAAACTCAAAGATTCCTGGTTCTTGGATAAGAACTCACTGTTTGACAAAAATTGCTGGGAATATTGGATAATAATATGGCAGAACCCAGATATTGACCAACACCTGGCACTATATTAAGATAAGGTTGAAAGGAATTCATAATTTAGACATAAAGTGTGATAGCATAAGCAAATTAGGAGAAAAGGTGGTAATCTACCTCTCAGGTCTGTGGAAAAAAAAAAAGTTTGTGGACACAGAAGAACTAGAGAAATTATGAAATTCAAATTGGATAATTTTGATTTAATTAAATTAAAAATATTTTGTACAAACTAAACCAACATTAGAAGGGAAGCTAAAAACTTGGGGGGGGGAGGTCACAAGAGGAATTACATTCAAGGGTTCTAATAAAAGCCTTATTTTTTTTCAAAAAGAAAAACTTTAATAACATAATTTAAATAAAGCTGGTTAAAATCAATTTAACATTTCACATCCTTTTTTGCATAGGTTTTTTTTAATTTGCTAAACATATCAAAAATAATAGAGAACATCATAAGTGGTTTGAAATAGGAAATAATAAAAGTCTAAAAACTAATTTCTTTTCCCCATCATTCATAGTATCTTAGCAAAATAGTGATTTTTTTAACATGCAGTAATGAAAATGTATCCCATAGAAACCTGATTTGCCCCAAGTGATATTAAAATTGTTTGAAACTAAATAAATTTGTATACATGCTCTTTGTTTCCCATTTTAAAAATTGTTTTATTTTTTCTCATTATACATATGTTAACTTTTTAAAAACATTTTTAATGAATCACATTAAAAGATAAAAATCAGAAAATGGAAAGATCTCAAGACAGAAAAAAAGAACTGAACATACTATGTATTGATTTACATTTAATCTCCATAGTTTTTTTTTTTTTTTTTTTTTTCTAGAGGCAGATGGTGTTTTCTATCCAAAATTTATTGGGATTGCCTTGAATCACTGAAGCACTGAGAAGAACCAAGTTTTTCATAGTTAACCATCACACATTCTTGATGTTATTATGTACAATGTATTCTTGATTCTATTTATTTTGCTCAACATCAGTTCATGTAAATCTTTCAAGCCTTTCTAAAAACAACTTGGTCATTATTTTTTATAGAACAATATTTAATTATCTTCACATACCACAACTTATTCAGTCATTCCCCAATTGATGGGCATCTATTCATTTTCCATTTCTTTGCAACCATAAAAAAGCTGCTACAAACATTTTGCACATGTGGATCATTTTCCTTCCTTTCTGATTTCCTTGGTATACAAACCCATTAAGGTAACTGCTGTGGCAAAAGGTATGTGCAATTTTTTAACCCTTTGGGCATAGTTCCAAATTGCCCTCCTGAATGGATGGATCATTTCTCAACTTTACCAACAATGTTATTAGTGTTTTACTATTTCTACATCTCCAACAACATTTATCATTATCTCTTCCTGTCATTTTAGCCAAACTGAGAAGTGTGTGGTCATGCCCTAGTGTTGTCTTAATTTGCATTTCTGTAATCAATAATGTTTTAGGCCTTTTTTTATACTACTAGAGATAATTTTAATTTCATCATCTGAAAATTGTTCATATCCTTTGACCATTTATCAATTGGGGAATGGCTTGTATTCTTACAAATTACACAGTTCTTTAAGTATTTTAGAAATTAGATCTTTATCAGAAAGAGTGGATACAAATTTTTTTCCAGCTTTGTACTTCCCTTTTATTTATTTATTTTTTTGTGTTGGTTTTGTTTGTGCAAAAACTTTTTTAAATTTAATGTAATCAATGCTGCCCATTTTGTATTTTATAATGTTCTCTAGTTCTTCATTGGTCATAATTTCATCTGTTCTCCAAAGATTTGATAGGTAAACTATTCCTCACTCTCCAAATTTGCTTATGATATCACTATTTACACCCAAATTATGTAACAATTTTGATCTTATTTCAGCATATGGTATGAGATGTAGATCTATGCTGAATTTCTGACATTATTTTCCACCTTTCCTAGAAATTTTTGTGAAATAGTTTTAATCCCAGAAGCTGGAGCCTGGGGGTTTATCAAATATTATATTATTATAGTCATTTATTATTACATATTATTATTATTTATATGACCTATTTCATTGATCCACAAATCTATTGCTTAGCCAATGCCATATGTTTCTTTTTCTTTTCATTTTCTTTTTGCTGAGACAATTGGGGTTAAGTGAGTTGCCCAAGGTCATACAGCCAGGAAGTATTAAGTGTCTGAGGCTAGATTTGAACTAAGTTTTTCCTGACTTCAGGGCTTGTGTTCTGTCCACTGTGCCATTTAGTTGCCCATGCCACATGATTTTGATGACTGCTGCTTTATAACAAAGTTTTAGGTCTGGTACTATTAGGCTACGATTCTTTGTATTTTTTTTTTCATTAATTTCTTTGATATTCTTGCCCTTTTGTTCTTCCAGATGAATTTTGTTATTATTTTTTCTAGCTCTATAAAGTAATTTTGGGCAGTTTGATTGGTATGGCAGTGAACAAGTAGACCAATTTAAATAGAATTGTAATTTTTTTATTATATTAGCTCAGTTTAATTGATATCTTTAGAAAAAGCCTCATTTCTAAAATACCTAGAGATTTGGCTCACATTTATGAGAATACAAGCCCTTCTCTGATTGATAAATGGTCACAAGACATGAACAGACAATTTTCAAAGAAATTAAAGTCATTTCTATTCATATGAAAAAAATGCATTAAAAATCTATTGATTAGAGAAACCCAAATTAAGACAACTTTTGAGATACTAATTCACAACTCTTAGATTGTCTAAGTTGACAGGAAAGGATAATGATAAATGTTGGAAAGGAAGTGGGGAAACTGGAACATTAATGTATTGTTGGTAGAGTTGTGAAATGATCCAACCATTTTGTAGAGCAATTTGGCACTATGTCCAAAGGGCTATCAAATTGTGCATACTTTTCATCCATCCATATCTCTATTGAATCTGTACCCCACAGAGATCATAAATGAGATACAAAATAAAAGTAGTGTCAGGAATAAATTAGAATATTATTATTTGTATTTAATGCAGAAAAAAAAAAACTTAGAAGTAGTAGTTCATTTTATTCATTGTATGGAAGAGCAAACAAATTGAGATCAGATGTTAAGAGTGCTCTGAATGTAGTGCTAAAGAGTTTTGAGTATTAATAAGTAGATACAAAAAGGCCATTGATCATTTTTATTTTTGAGCAGAGGAGTGGTATGATCAGAGCTTTGCCTTAGGATGATTAATCAGATAGTTGTGCGTAAGTTGGATTAGAATAGAGATTGATATCAGGAGTAGGAAGCCTGTTTAGCAGATGTGTTGGCTATGCTGATAATGATGTAAACTGTGATGAAGAATAGTTGTCTAAATGACTGTTGTAAATTAACATTCATCATTCTGACTCTTAGATGATGGAAAACACAAATTTGGAAGGAAATTAAACATTACATACATTTTTAGCAATGGTACCTTTGGTCAGGCACATATTTGTCAACAAACTGGATTTTAGAACTTTAGTGGGGACTTTTAGTCATCTGATAGAATAACAAGAATTGGTAAGTAAGTCAGGTTTCTTTAAACTTATTGTACAGAAGACTAAAATTGGAGGACAGTTATGCTACAGGCAACCTAGGTTCAATTTAGCTGAATTCAATTCAATTAAACAAATATTTCTTTCTTTTCAGTCTTTTTATTATTAAAACTTTTTATTTTCAAAACATATACATGGATAATTTTGAACATTCACCCTTACAAAACCTTGTGCTCCCAATTCCCCCCCCACTCCCTTTCCTAGATAGCAGCTAATCCAATATATGTTAAACATGTGCAATTCTTCTATAAATATTTCAACAATTATCATGCTGGACAAGAAAAATCAAAAAGAAAAAAATGAGAAAATAAACAAAAAGAAAGCAACAACAAAGAGTAAAAATACTATGCTTTGATCCATACTCAGTCCCTACAGTCCTCTTTGTGGGTGCAGATGGCTCTCTTCATCACAAGACCACTGGAACAGGCCTGAATCATCTCATTTAAGCAAATATTTCTTGACTATTTACGTGGGTACCAATTTCTAAACATGTGTTTCAATGCATTGAGGGGAGACTTCCAGATTGCTTGTCATTTCTTATCAGATTCAGAATAAAAAAGCATCCTGATTTACAATAATTGGGTCAAGTTCTCATTCTGCTTGAATTTTAAAACTTATTGTAGCTGCATGTAGGCAAACAACATCATAGAGAAATGGATTACAGTTTAAACTTCATTATATAAACATACTTTTTTTTCAGAATTGCTGAAATGATTTTGAAAAATGATAATTCAATGCAATTGATTAAATCATTTAAATGAAAATAACTTCATTGGAAAGCTTCTTCTACCTTTTGAATTTCAGAGCTTCATATGATACATGT